>NC_068939.1:128793916-129093916 GCF_016801865.2 Culex pipiens pallens
CTCCTAAACTTTGGACGATTTTCTACACGCAAATCTCCTAAACAAAAACATTAACCGTGTCATATGTGGTTGTCATGCTGTGGTCGTGGAAAGCTAATCGAGTTCGTCGCTTGAACGGGAAACGGGCGGCGTTGAAGTCTTTGAAACGCAGTTATGGTGGCGCAGCGTGGTAAGGCGGTGGAAATGAATGGCTTTCGAACCTTGTTGAGGGGGGAAGTTGTTGTTGTTGTAGCTGATTTGATTTTCTTTTTCCGAAGGGACGGAAGTGAAGGTATTTTCCCACAGGGGTTGGTTTAAAAAGTCTATTGAAAAATTAAGCGATTTTAACAACTTCTGACAAAAAAGAAATTTTAACAACGTTAACAATTTCGGGCCATTTTTTGAAAAAAATAAAGATTTTTTTAAACTGTTTTTTAGGAACACAATCTTTTAAATCAGTCAAAAAAATTTTAAATAAAAACGCCTAGCAAAATAAATCGATTGGCTGGTTGAATCATAATTGAATCGTACACGAATGATCGCACAGATTGAACAACCAAAATTAGAGCACCGGAGCATAGCGAATCAATCACACATGAACAACGTCTCTCACTCACACAATCGCGTTTTCAAACAACGGAGAAATGATGTAAAAATTGCCGGCGAAAAAATCTGCGAAAAATGCCTCGTAAAAAAAACGAAAAACGAAATGGAAGCTCATAAACATATGCATAAACATGTTCATATTTGGCCCACGAATGCACGCAGACATGAAAGAAAGGTATCCAATTTGAACCAAACACGCCGACAATTGAGTGAATGTAAAATTATGCACTTTTTCCCTCCTACATCCAAACGGAACGCAACAACGAAAAGTGTGTACTCGTTGATGGGTACAACTAAATCAGCAAAGTAGTTACCTCTTCTATTGTATACCCCCAACTCTACAGGTGCGTGTGTGACGTCGCAGAATGCGAGTTTGTGTGTGAGAACGCACTTTGAGAAGAGCAGAGCGTTGTGATGATTAAGAGTGAAGTGTAAACAAATACGAGAGTGCGTGTGTGTGTGTGTCTGACGTGGTTTTTACACGAACATTGACCTTCTGCTAGATTAAAGCTTCTTTGCTGTTGTCTTTTCAGCGAACGTTAGTAGCTGCTACTTGTGTAGGCAGTTACGAGTAAAATAATTGAGGTTAGAACTGTTTAAAATAGACATGAAGATTGACATGAATGCATAACGGGTTCTCTTAGAATTCATGAATTGGTTTAAATTTAAATAACATAACGCTTTTTTAAGATGTCGAAAAATTTCTCATTTATATTAAAGGACTTTGGAGATTGTCTCGAGGTGTCATTAAAATATTTAAAATATTTTTTTTCCAATATTTCAGATGACGATTTCTCAGCAACTTTTGGATAGATCTTCAATGTCTAAATTGAAACACTATTGACCGATTCTTAGCACTTGTTTACCAAGCAGTAATTTTTTCAAGTTGAACTTTGGATGGTTCTGATAATTTTCCATGTTTTCCAACTATTTGAACCACACAAAAAACATATTTCCACACCAAAGTTCCTATTCTAAACATATATGTGAGCAGATGTTGTAAAATGTATAAACGTTGGGAATTTTTAATTTTCCCAACTGTTTTAAATAATAGCTCAAATTAATAGAAGGAATGCAGATATTTAATCAATCTAAACGGTATTTTATAGTAAAATGACTCTTTTATAAGCCCTCTTATTGACAGAAGCAGATTCTGTAGGTATAAAATTATACAGGACATTTGAAAAGGGGGTATATGGAAGCGTTGTCCCGTCACGAAAAATGACAATAGTTTAATTTGCAATAGTTCGTGAAATCGGTTTTGCATCATATTTTGGATTCTCTTCGTACTCAAAAAACCCTTTAAAATGCTTATTAGAAATCGAAAATTGGTCAAAAGGAACCAGAGTTACGACTGACGCAAGTTTGCGTTGTCCCGTCACGCCAATTTTTTGGTCAAGGCACGAATTCAAAAAAAGGTGCTCATTTCTCGTGTCTAGAAGCAAATCGTGTAACAGGCCAGTTTTTGATCGATCTAGACTAAATCGACCCTCCAGAATCCAAATTTGCCTGTTGATTTTCCTGAGTCTCAAAGGGAAGCGAGATATTCAAGATGGCGTCTAATATGGCGGCAGAATGGAAAAAACACCATAAATGGTTCAATCAACTAGTCAAATTTAACTAATTTGGGGTCGCTGAACTCGAATATGAGCCATATAATACTCCAAAGTACTCAGAGAATGTGCAATCCAAGATGGCGGCCAAGATGGCGAACCTAGAATATTGGAAATTTTTATACAGAAATGTAACAGGCAGTCAACAGGTCAAATTTAATTAATTTGGGGATGCTGAACTCGAATATAATCCTTAGAATATTCTGAAGTCCTTAGAACAGTCTGTGCGGCATAATGCCAAATACGGTGACAAATAAATAAATAAGTACTCAGGGATTGCAATTCAATTTTCTAGCTTCGCCATCTTGGATTGCACACTCCCTGAGTACTTTGGAGTATTATATGGCTCATATTCGAGTTCAGCGACTCCAAGTTAGTTAAATTTGACCCGTTGATTTCCTGTTACAACCCTGAACAAAAAAATCAAATTTTCTAGCTTCGCCATATTGGCCGCCATCTTGGATTGCACATTTCCTGAGTACTTTAGAGTATTCTATGGCACATATTCAAGTTCAGCGACCCCAAATTAGTTGAATTTGACCCGTTGATTGCCTGTTACACATCTGAAAAAAATATATTTTTTTTTAGCTTCGCCATATTGGCCGCCATCTTGGATTGCACATTCCCTGAGTATTTTGGAATATTCTAGAGCTCATATTCGAGTTCAGCAACCCTTTGTTGAATTTGACCTGTTCATTGCCGGTTACATTTCTTTATAAAATATCGAATATTCTAGCACCGCCATATTGGCCGCCATTTTGGATTGCACATTCCCTGAATACTTTGGAGTATTCTAGGAGTCATATTCGAGCTCAGCGACCCCAAATTAGTTAAAGTTGACTAGTCAGTAGAGATTTTCACAATTGCTTCATTTCGTGACGGGACAACGCGAGCAAAACCCTCTTTTGCAAAATATCTGCGTTGTCCCGTCACGAAAAGAAGTACCTGTCAAATCAACAAAATTTGACGAAATTGGGTGATCCAGGAAGCAAAATCTTCGTTTTTCATTTTAGAAACAACTGTAGAAAAGGGTTTTTCCAAAAACTTACTAGGAGAGCAGAGTTCTTCACTTATGTGTATGAAAATCAAAATGATCCAATTGTACGATGTTGTCCCGTCACGCTACATTTGTAACTCTCTTGACTCAAACTTTGTGTTTTTAAATGTTTGCTGGAGTGAATCTTATTGTAAATTTAATGTACTTTCCAAATTTGTATAAATATTGGTACCTTTTCTAACAGATTTTGAAGTTATCAGCAAAAAACTGAAAACATGTGCGTACAAACGTTGTCCCGTCACGAAAGAATCGGTCTATTGACGATTTTTGCTCTATCCAGATAAAATATTTCTAAAATGTAAAATCAACTCAAATTTTGAAAATTAATTTTAAAGAGTGTTTTTGGATCTTTCCGAAAGTAAGTTTTAATCAAGAAACTGAAACTCATTTTATGTCATTCGTTGTATTTTTTGGAAGTGAGGGTTGATAGTTTTTGTTATTTGTCGTTTACCATCATCTCGCCGCTGTCGTGCTAACTTGTGGCACGTGCATTTGGGCCAAATTGAGTTAAGAACGCCATTTTGTGCAGCTCACAATGCCTCACCTTTTGACCTTCAAAGATCCCCAAAATTCGTGTTCAATCCTGAGATATTCAATAAAAACCGGAAAAAAAAATCCGTGCGTTTTGTCATTTTTCATATGAAAGAAAGTTTCAATCTTGCCGTGCTATCTCGACACGCCCTGAAAATTGATGTAAGTGCGACAATTGGCCAAAGGGATTTCAGGTCAGAACGCGTTTGACGCACGTAGAAGTTAGACTACCGTAAACATTTGTAATTATAACTCGGGACTCCAGCAACCAAATTCAGCCAAACTTCAGGACAATGCACAGAATGGTCAACCAAACAAAACTTGTCTGTTATTGTTTACATTGCGTGCTCTCGTATTTGTTTATTCAAAGTCAAACATTGACACGCGTTTTTTTTCGGAACGTCAAAATGCGACGTGCTACAAGTTAGCACGACAGCGTTGCTCTAAAATATAATTGTATTAAAAAAAATAAATGGATATTTTACGCAATTCATTTTTTTTTAGAATTCATGTCATCAATACCGGCTTCTTTGCCAAAGACACCAAATCGATCAGAAATAATCATTTCAAGAAACAGATTTTTGAATATTTTTAATACTACTTTTTATGAACAGCTTGCAAAACTGTATAAACGATATGTGTGAGCGAACGAATGATGATAAAACTCGATAATTTTCATTTATAGTTTTTTTTAAAGTCCCATAAGCTATTGTGTTTTATATGTTTTTTAATAGGACCTTAAAAAACCTCTTGATTTGTTTTTATATGCATTTTTTTGTTTTATAAAGTTAAATATCTCTGGGAAATGTTGTCTCTAACAATTTTTGACTGATTTAAAAGTTTGTGTTCTACTCAAATCTAATTTATTGATCTGGATTTTTTTTCAAATTTTGAAAAACTTGTTTGATGAATAAATCTAAAAAATACGCGTAAAAACATTTTTTTGATCATTTTATGGCCATTTAATTTTGTTTTTCATTTTTAAGACTTTTGAGCTATGCCATAGCGAGGGCAAAAAATATTTGGCAGTGCTGCCAATTCTGAGAAGAAAAAAAATCATATTTAAAAAAAAAAAACTTCGAATTGGTGGTTGATATAAAAATATAACATAAATTATTGATGTGATGATTTCCTTCAAACCTCATGTTTCCTGTTTTTTTTTCTTTTTGTGGCTGTATCTTGCCAACCATAGGCTCAATCTCAATAGTAAATTTTAAAGACTTAACGTTTTTCAAGACTTGGGAAACTTTTTAACAAGTTAAAGAAAAATTGCAAAATTTAGAAAAAATCTAACTTTAGGTTTCGTCAACAGGAGCGGCTTTTTCGGCCTCCTTTACGATCGTCCCTTCAAATGCTGCACAAAGTAAACTATTGCGATTGCCGAAAGGTTGAAAATACTCCCAAAACTGGGCCACCCGCTCGTCCGAGGGAAGAATGGCCTCGAGTCGAGAGAATAGTGGTACCATTCACGGACACAGAGAACACAGCTCGAGATGGGCGAGAGAATTATTCTCTCGAGGTTCATTTCTAATCTAATCTAATCTAATCAGACCCTAGCGCAGCCAATCTTTCGAAGGGATCCTGGAGAGTGCCTTAGGTTAGATGACGCCTAGCACTCTTCTTGTCATTTATGCGTAAAGCCGTATCGCAGAGATGACTCGTAATTAGGTTGAGTTTGAGCACCGAGTGTTCGAACAACAACACAATTCTGAATCGACAGGGGAGGAAGAAGCGTGGGGACACACCACCATACGCTCCGAGATTTTTGGTTGTATTCGTTGGGAGCACCATGCTAAGAAGGTTTGGTACTCCGGGACCCTCTGGGATGGGACATTGTATTTCCACGAATGCCCTGGACACTATTTGCCGTGGTTATAGCGCCACAACTCGCTCTCTGTAACAGTATTCCTAATTCCAGTCCACGCTCACCAAGTCGTCATGGCCTAGTGGTTAGCATTTTTGCTTACCAATCCAAAGGACGGAGGATCGAACCCCGCCTGGAGCGACTTTGATTTTTCGTTCATATTCATCATTTCAAATTTATGTGTTCTTAACTTTCTCGTTGGGAGCAGATGGGAATCGAACCCAGAACCATTCGCTTACAAACCGAACACCGTAACCAGTCAGCCACGGCCGCTCCTTATTCTCTCGAGGTTCATTTGCAAAAAAAGCTCATCCGTCAAAACAAAAAACCAAAAGTGTCGACTACGGGAATCGACCCAGAACCCTTTGACATACTAATCCAATGACTTATCTGCCTCGGCCACCACAGCTTGGTGACTACGGAGTGGTCAGATCTCGATGTATGACACTTGTTTGAGATTTATTGTTTCAATCAAAGAATGAACTCATTTGTTATGGTGGTGTGAGTAAATAGCATTATTCTCTCGATTTTGGCGCTGGGCCCTCAATACATTTTGAGGGAAAGATTCTCTCGGCTCGGTATTTTGAGTGTACTCAATAATTGTCATTTTTTTTTTCTAAAATCATGTTTTATCTAGTAAATTTCTTCCGAAACATGTTGTCTCAATCAATTTTTGAATGATTTTAAAGTTTGTGCTCTACTTTAATTTAATTTATTAATCTGGAAAAAAATCTTCAAGTTTTGGATAACTTATTGTTAAATTTTGAAGTGCATTATTATTTTTAAATGATATCGAAACATAAATCAAATTGAATTTATTTGATTTTCATCAAAAAAACAATTCCATTTTTCGACATTTCGATGCCACTGTGCTCTCTTGAGCTAACTAGATGAGAAAACCAGCAAGCTTAGTACAAGAGAGCACAGAGGCAATACACCAATACTGAAGTTCAATGAAAAAAAAAAAAAAAAAAAATGATCCTAAATTTTTCCTAAATCAGCCTATTTTATGGGATTTTATTTTTTGTATTTTTTTGGTTTACCTTTAACCTTGATGGGCTTTCCATTTGACCAAAAAACTATTTTGCGTAATCAAAAATGGTATCTTACTACTTCTGAGTTATGACCTAGCAAGGGAAAACGATATTTGGCAGTGTTGTCAATTTTTTGAAGAAAATTAATCATATTTTTTTTAAATATTGCTTAATTTTCTTTTTACTTTAATTTTTTTAAAGGTTTTTTTGATTTTGCTGGGTTTTTTCAAAAGTATTTTTTATCCTCTAAAACAGCGATTCTCAACCTTCTTCTAGGCTGGTACCCCCTGCCAAGTAAATCAAGTAGGCCCGGTACCCCTGTTGAGAATCGCTGCTCTAAAACATTTTTAAAGAATGAAAATTTTCAAAAATGTGTTTTTGTGCAAAAAGTAAAATTAAAAAAGATTTTTTTTTATAGTGCATCAAACTTTTCCCTGATTTTTCTTACCGATGTCCTAAAACTTTGCCAAGGACATTAAATTGGTAATAAAACCGTTCTCCAGACACAAATTCAAGAATTTCAGATATTGTTGTTATACAGCTGTCAAATTTGTATGAAAACTTGTATGGGCGCAAAATGGCTTCTTTGGTTATTGGTTTAAGGCAAATAAAAAAATACAAAAAAATCGATGACTGAAATTCTGGAGAATTGCTCATAGCATAAAGTGTTTGCAAGCTGCTAAAATTAAAAAAATACGAAATATTAAGTTTTTAAATTTTTAGTCATTTTATCGTAAGTTGAGATAATATATTATAAATTATAAATTTGATCAAACTATTATTAAATTAAGCGAAAAAAGTGATAAAAAAAAGCAAAGCAATCCACTTTAACGACCCCCGGGTCTTTTGTGGGCTCTGTTGCAAGTTTCTGCTCATTTCTAGGCGTCCGAAGGTTATGTGTGGTGAGTCACTCAAAACCTCTTTTTACGCAAATGGACCGACGTTTTACTTCCCCATCCGATAGAAGGCCAGGAGGATAAGGCGGGAATTGAACCCGCGCCCCATAGCTACTTAGGGATCGGCAGCCGAAGCCGCTAACCACCGCGCCACGAGGCCCGAAAAAAGTGATAACTCAGCTCAATTTGAGAGTCTATCAATACCAAATGGCCCTTCCCAGGGCCGTATCTAAGGGGGGTGTTATGGGTGTTCAACACCCCCCATGGAAAAAAATGGCTTACACCCCTAACGCCCCGACAAAGACACGGCCCGAAGGGCCGCCATTTTTTATGACTATCAAAGTTTGACACCCAGGGAAAAACTTCACTCTCACTAGATACGCCATCAAGTGAAAACTCAACTCTCAGTAAATACGCCCTCATAAAAACATTTGACGCTAAAAAAACTCCACTTTCCCTAAACACGCCCTTCTAAATTTTTTTTAAATAACTATGTTCGTTGACGCCAAGAGAAAAACTAAACGCTTACTCAATACGCCCTCATGAAAATATTTGCAAAAAAAACAACTTTCATTAAATACGCCCTCAAGAAAATTAAAAAAAAAACTTTGATCGTTGACGCCTTGAGAAAAACTAAAGTCTCGTTTAATACGCCTCCATAAAATTAAAATAAATACGCCTCCATAAAAATTAAAAAAAAAATTTGATCGCTGACCCCTTGAAAAAACTCAACTTATTTAGTGCAAGAATATATTTTGAAAAAACTTGTATCGTTGACGCCTTGAAACAAAACTATGCTCTTAATTATTTTATAAAGGCGTATTTACCTACATAAAATAATTTAAAAAAACTTTGATTGTTGACGCCTTGAAAAAAACAATTACTGAATACGCCCTCAAGAAAATATTTAAAAAAAACTTTGATCGTGGACTGCTTGAAAAAAATTTAACTGTCACTAAATACGCCCCCAAGAAAATATATAAAAAAAGCTTTGATCGTTGACGCCTTGAAAAAAACTAAACTCTGGCTTAATACGCCTTCATTAAAATAATTTAAAAAAAACTTTGATCGCTGACGCCTTGAAAAAAAAAACTTTCACTAAATACGCCCTCAAGAAATTATTAAAAAAAACATTGATCGTTGACGGCTTGAAAAAAAATTCAACTGTCACTAAATACGCCCTCAAGAAAATATAAAAAAGCTTTGATCGCTGACGCCTTGGAAAAAAACTAAACTCTTGCTTAATACGCCTTCATAAAAATTATTTAAAAAAAAACTTTGATCGTTGACGCCTTGAAAAAAAAAACTTTCACTAAATACGCCCTCAAGAAATTATTAAAAAAAACTTTGATCGTTGACGTCTTGCAAAAAAACTTCCACTAAATACGCCCTCAAGAAAATATAAAAAAAAAACAATATTAACGCCCTCAAGAAAATATTAAAAAAAAACTTTGATCGTTGACGGCTTAAAAAAAATCAACTATCACTGAATACGCCCTCAAGAAAATATTAAAAAAAAACAATATTAACGCCCTCAAGAAAATATTAAAAAAAAAACTTTGATCGTTGACGGCTTAAAAAAAATCAACTGTCACTGAATACGCCCTCAAGAAAATATATAAAAAAAGCTTTGACGCTTTGGAAAAAATAAACTCTGGCTTAATACGCCTTAATTAAAATAAGTAAAAAATACTTTGATCGTTGACGCCTTGCAAAAAAAACTTTCACTAAATACGCCAACAAGAAAATATAAAAGAAAGCTTTGATCGCTGACGCTTTGAAAAAAACTAATCTCTCACTTAATACGTCTTCATAAAAATGATTAAAAAAAAACTTTGATCGTTGACGCCTTGAAAAAAAAACTTTCACTAAATACGCCCTCAAGAAAATATTTAAAAAAAACTTTGATCGTTGACGCCTTGAAAAAAATTCAACTGTCACTAAATACGCCCTCAAGAAAATATAAAAAAAAGCTTTGATCGCTGACGCCTTGAAAAAAACCAAACTATCACATAATATGCCTTCATAAAAATAATTAAATAAAAACTTTGATCGTTGACGGCTTAAAAAAAAATCAACTGTCACTAAATACGCTCCCAAAAAATTAAAAAAAAAATTTTTGATCGCTGACGCCTTGAAAAAAAAAACTAAACTCTCGCTTAATACGCCTTCATAAAAATTATTTAAAAAAAAAACTTTGATCGTTGACGCCTTGAAATTTTTTCACTTAATACGCCCTCAAGAAATTATTAAAAAAAAAAAACTTTGATCGTTGACGCCTTGGAAAAAAACTACACTCTTGCTTAATACGCCTTCATACAAATTATTTAATAAAAAACTTTGATCGTTGACGCCTTGATTTTTTTTTTCACTAAATACGCCCTCAAGAAATTATTTCAAAAAAACTCTGATCGTTGACGGCTTGAAAAAAATTCAACTGTCACTAAATACGCCCTCAAGAAAATATTTAAAAAAACCCGATTTAATATCACCAGAGGTGAAATAGAGCCTTTCTTACAAAATGATGAAACTCCGAAAAATATATTGGTGCAATTAAGTTTTCAGAAACATAATGATACCACCCAGTGAGAATTTGACGTAAAGCTTCGAATCTTTTTGGACTAAACCACGAATGCATTTTTTTTTTTTTTTCAGAGGTACATTATGGGTCCTAATTATAATTAATTAAGAAAAACTTATTTGATTGACATTATTAGAAAAAAAATAAAGGGTACTCAGTCTTTAATGTTAGTCTATGATTAACTTAAAAAATATGTATCGATATTGCACTTTGTCGATCTATTATGAGAAGCCAGAAAGAACACCTTCACGTACAGCGTAAAACGCCCAAGCCTAAATATGCTGGCGTTTATGCTTCGACTTGACGACTTGTCGATCTTTCGAGCGAGAACAAGACGTGACTTCGAATTTGATGTTCAGTATATGATTATGTATAAAACCAAAAAATGAATGGGAAAAATAGGGTAAAAATAAGACGAAAAACACTAATATGGCTATATCTCTGGAAATACATTTAGGAAAAGCTTCAAATGTTGGGCCCAAGCAGTTTATGGCGCATGTTTTCGAATGGATTTTTGTTTGAAACTGAATTCTTTTAATTTGATTGTGTTATCTGTAAAATAGTCCAAAAAATACCTCTAATAATGGCTTTGACCATATTTACTGGTCGAAAATTGTAAATCGAAAAATAAAATGTTCGTCTCCGACCCACGGCTACAAATCTGAAATATAAAAATTGTGGGTTTTACGAGCGGTTTTCCAATGATGGAAGACACAAATTTTTAAGAGCGGATACAGACATCGCTCAAGTATTTCAGAAAAAGAGCTCTCAAAAATCAGACTTTGAGTTCCGGGTTTCGGGCCAAAATTCAATCGAAAGAACGCATCTAAACCTTCAAACTAGACATAGGAATTTTTTTCTGGGACGACCCCTCGCCGTGCACGATTTTTTTTAAAGATTTCTAAGAAAAGCGTTTTTCCAAAAGCAAACCTTAAACCTTTCTTTTGTAAGAAAGGCAAAAAGCTTTGATCGCTGACGCCTTGAAAAAAACTAAACTCTCGCTTAATACGCCTTCATAAGAATTATTTAAAAAAAAGCCTGGGTTTAAATGATAATTTTACATGGAAACACAAAATATGACCAAAAATCGATTTTTCGACACTTTGGGTCAATTCTGAGGGCAGATTCAGATTCAGCGGGCAAAATTACATGGAAAAACAAATATTTGGACAATTTTCGAAATTCGTTAGGGTGGTCCCATAAGGATTTCCCTTGAAAATTAGACTTTTTCAAATGAAGATATCTCGAGTTTAAAGAAAAACACCCCTGAGATTTTTTCAGCGTTTGTAGTGCTAGATCTCCTCTTTCAAATGCAACCTAGTGCTTAAAATTTGGCTTGCGCCATTTCGAGATATTTAAGTTTTAAATTTGCATCTTTTTTACCTTAAAATCGCTGTAACTTTTGACCCTTAAGTCCAAATTGACTTGTTAGATAATAAAAATGTTTGTTTTTTAGAGCTCTAAAAGTGCCCCGAATACCACTTTTCTCTAAAACTTAACCCTGAATTGCCAGGTTAAAAAAACTGATTTTTGAAGGTTTGCTCAGATGCTTTATATAAATTTGGTCGTAGAAGGCGTAGATTACGAGATAAAATTTTGGTGTCTTCGACAAAGTTGCTTGGATTGGCAAGCCCGTCAACTTTCTAGAAGACGAAAAAATTCCCAAAAATATTCCTGTAGAGTTAGATTTCCAAAATCACCCTAATCGTGAACCACCCTAATTTTCAACCAAACCAAAAGTTGCGCCTTTCCATATGCAACAACTCTTCTGAAGACACCAAAGCTCCAAAACTTAACCATTTTTCGGAAAATCCATTTTCCACTTAATTTTGCGATCTGGACCACTGTGCAGTGTTCACACGCACGCCGCCAAAGATCGTCCTAAGCACTCGCCGTTCGAAAACTTCAAGCGCTTGCAGGTCCTCCTCGAGCATCGTCCACGTCTCGTGCCCGTAGAGGACGACGGGTCTTATCTGCGTTTCGTACATGGTACACTTTGTACGCCGGGAAAGGTGACCAGACCGTAAGGTCTTGTGGAGTCCGTAGTAGGCACGACTACCGGTGATGATGCGCCTCCGAATTTCTCTGCTGCAGTTGTTGTCCGACGTAACCAACGATCCGAGGTACACAAACTCCTCTACAACCTCGAACTCGTCGCCGTCGATCGTCACGCTCGGTCCTATGCGAGTCCTAAGGGACTCGGTTCCTCCTGCCAGCAGATACTTCGTCTTCGCAACATTCACCTTCAATCCAACCTTATCCGCTTCCCGCTTCAATTCGGTGTACCGCCTGGCCACATCCTCGAACGTTCTGCCGACAATGTCCATGTCGTCGGCGTAGCAGATGAACTGGTTGGACCGGTTGATGATCGTGCCCCGCATGTTGAAGCCCGCCCGCCTCATAACACCTTCAAGCCCAATGTTGAAACAGAGGCCGGAGATACCGTCGCCTTGTCGCAGTCCCTTGCGTGATTCGATCGGGTCGGATATCGCTCCCGAAATCTTCACGCTGCACCGTGCCCCGTCCATCGTCGATTTCACCAGTCTGATCAGCTTCCCGGGAAAGCCGTTCTCGTACATGATCTTCCATAGCTCTTCGCGATCGACCGAGTCGTACGCGGCTTTGAAATCGATGAACAGGTGGTGCGTCGGGATCTGGTACTCGCGACATTTTTGGAGGATTTGGCGTAGCAAAAAGATTTGGTCCGTCGTCGATTTCCCCTCCACAAAACCGGCTTGGTACGGCCCAACGAAATCCTTTGCTCACTCCGACAGACGACAGAAGATGATCTGAGACAGCACTTTGTAGGCCGCGTTGAGAATAGTGATGGCTCGATAGTTCTCACATTCCAACTTGTCCCCCTTCTTGTAGATCGGGCATATTACTCCCTCTTTCCACTCCTCCGGTAGCTGTTCTGTGTCCCAGACCTTGACTATCAGCCGGTGTAGACAGGCCGCCAGCTTGTCCGGGCCCATCTTGATGAGTTCAGCACCGATACCATCCTTACCCGCTGCTTTGTTGTTCTTCAGCTTCTTGATGGCATCCTTAACTTCCCTCATCGTGGGTGCTGGCTCGTCCTCGCCGTCCACCATACCGCTGACGTTGTTTCCCCCGTCGCCCTGGTACTCCGCCTCTGGGCCGTTCAGGTGCTCGTCGAAGTGCTGCTTCCACCTTTCGATCACCTCACGCTCGTCCGTCAAGATGCCTCCGTCCTTGTCCCGGCACATTTCGGCTCGCGGCATGAAGCCAGTCCGGGATTGACTAAGTTTCTTGTAGAACTTACGTGTTTCGTTGGAGCGATACAGCTGTTCCATGTCCTGGCACTCCAACTCTTCCAGGCGGCGCTTCTTGTCCCGAAAGAGATGGGTTTGCTGTCTTCGCAACTGTTTGTACGACTCCTTGTTCCCACGGGTGTTGTGCAGCAGCCACTTGTCCCGCGCTGCTTTCTTCTCGTCCCAAATCGCCTGACATTCCTCGTCGAACTCGGTCCACGTACCCGATGGCGCTCGATGCCGCTGCGTTGATGGCTGCTTCCATATGGCTCCAGCAGGCCTCCAGAGGGGCTTCGGCAAGCTCACCCTCGTCAGGCAACGCAGCTTCGAGTTCCCGCGCGTACTGGGTAGCGACCTCAGGATCCTTGAGCCGCTCCAGATTATACCGCTGCGGGCGACGGTACCGGATCTTGTTGACCTCAGACAGGCGTTGGCGCAGCTTTGCCACCACCAGGTAGTGGTCCGAGTCGATGTCCGCGCCACGGTAGGTTCTGACGTCGATTATGTCCGAGAAGTGCCGACCATCGATGAGAACATGGTCGATTTGCGTCTCCGTGTCGTTTGGTGATCTCCAGGTGTACTTGTATAGGGAGGTGTGCTGGAAGAAGGTACTACGTATGGCCATGTTTCGGGAGGTAGCGAAATCGATGAGTCGTAGGCCGTTCTCGTTCGTCTGCTGGTGAGCGCTGAACCTCCCAATAACCGGTCTAAACTCCTCCTCCTGGCCAACTTGAGCGTTCAAGTCGCCGATGACAATCTTGACGTCGTGTTTTGGACACTTCCTGTACTCGCGGTCAAGAAGCTCGTAGAAAGCGTCCTTGTCATCGGCGTCGCTTCCCATGTGCGGGCTGTGCACGTTGATGATGCTCAGGTTGAAGAATCGACCCTTGATTCTCAACCGGCACATTCTGTCGTTGACTGGCCACCACCCAATCACGCGCTTCGCCATTTCACCCAGCACGATAAAAGCTGTCCCCAGCTCGTGTGTATTGCCGCCGCTCCAATACATAGTATACCCACCGAATTCTCGGTGGTCCTTCCCCGTCCAGCACACCTCCTGCAGCGCCACGACTTCGAGACCGCGGACCCGCAATTCGTTGTGAAGAATGCGGTCGCTCCCATCGAAGTTGAGGGACCTGCAGTTCCACGTCCCGAGTTTCCAATCCCTGGATCCCCGAAAATCGGGTCGGCGATTGGATCGGCTCGCATCTGGAGCTCTCTGCACTACGGTTTTACGGCGGGTGCGTGTAGCCATCACCAACCCCCTGTCTCGCCGGAGGACCGTCGTGCCGGTATTGTTTAGAGTCCCACGCCGACACAGGGACTTTCAATCAGCCGCCCCTAACCTGGGGTACAGACGCTGTTTCAAGCCGCCCCTAACCTGGGGGACAGACGCTCGAGGGGGGGGGGGTCCTAACTCTACCTGCTGTAAGCCGCCCCTAACATGGAGAACAGACGCTTACCTCGACGATGGAGTAGGACACCGGTTGCCTTGAGCCGCCCCTAACCTGGGGAACAGGCGCTCGAAGAGGGGGGGGGGGTTCCAAACACCCGCTGCTGTCAGCCGCCCCTGACCTGCGATACAGACGCTAACAGCTTGCGAACACTCGAACTCCTCTTGATTCGAGCCGCCCCTAACCTGGGGAACAGACGCTCTTGGAGGGGGGGGGGGGGTTCTTGGTTGCGGCGGAGGAGGAGGGGGGCACTTCACTTTTTAATTCAAAATAATACTCAAAAAAAAATTTTTAAAGCTTTTCTCCGTTTTCAAAAACAAATTTTGCACACTCCGCGTTTTCCGTGTCGCGCACTTGTGTTCGTTTTCTACCACACTACACTACTGCCGTACACCACGATCAACGTGGTCGAGGGACGACGACGACGACGTTCTTTCAAAGGCGCCCAGCTGCGTGTATTGTTTTTTTCCTTCTGCTGTTGGCTTTGGCCCGTGGCCGATCACAAATTCGCGCACTAATTGCAGCCAAATTAACGACCGGATCACTCAGTGTTCCGACGGTAAATACGGCCACTTCGCGACGTGGGACACTACGGTACCGCGGGTTTTTCGACGAATTCCGGCGGAACGGTCGGGAGCTACTCTTCACTCCAGCGCGCACACACTATATCCGTCAGCTTTGATGTTTGTGTTCTTTCAAAGAAAGCTAGAATTCTGGTAAGTTTGGTACGAAAACTTTTTGTTGATTTTGATTTTCCAAAAACTTGATAAGCTTATAGTTTGCAAAATAAAAAAACGGCGAAAACCAAAACGCATAGATAATACGAGTTGATTTCCATTTTGAATTGATTTGGCTTGAGATGCTCGAGTTCGTTACCAATCTGGCTTAAGCTGTGTTGTGTGTAGATAAAAAATGCCCTCCTTTAAAATTTTCCCGAAAAATTAAGGGGCAAAACAAATTACTGAAGAGAAAAAAAATAATTGAAAACAAAACAATCTAAACTATCAAGGATTCAATAACGTTATTTCAATATTTTCTATCACATATATCATCCCGCCCGTGTGGATCAATCGGACCGCGCACTGGACTCACAATCCAGAGGTCGCCAGTATGAATCCCGCGGCGGGCGCTCTAAAATTCTTTGTGTAAATATGGGTATTCGGCGCCGTCGCTCCGTGCCATACTTTCATACACTTAGGAGCCCAGGGCGGCGAAGTCCTTGTAGATAAAAAGGAGGACACTAGCAATGGTGGCCGACAGCTATAAAATCAACTTCGTTTTTTTTATATCACATCAATAATATATGCAAGAATAACAATATTTTCATGAACTTATTGATGTTTAGATATACGCATTTGTTGACTGTATACGCCCTTCCTATAACACACATACACCCCTAACGCCTTATGGGGGAAAACACCCCCCATTGAAGAATCCTGGATACGGGCCTGGCCCTTCCCTACGTACACAATTATTTCTCTCGTAATCGACAGTAAACGCCCATTTACAGCTCCTTTCACCCCTCACAGCCTCCGGAGGTCTTGGGAAGGTTCATCAACCGCTACCTGACCAGCTGTACAGATCTCTTTCTCCACAAATAATAATAACAATAAAAAAAGCCAAGAGTTGGGGAGGTCCATTAGCCACTCACACGATCAATCAAAACTACACACTCACACACCACTCGTATGCAAATGTGCAAATATCCATCCTCTATTTCTTCGACAACAACCCCACGCGGCAACCATAATTATAGCATGGTTCCGTACGGCGAAATTCGCACAATCGGGTCGTGTCTGGCGGACGGGACGGACATGTCTGACTCAACTGATGCCGGCTTAACGATTGTATATAAATACGCCAGTCGGTATAATTGCCTAATGTTGAGCGATTTTTTTTTTCTATTACACTTTTGAACTAGTTTGGAGTAATGTGACAATTGTTGACTTTTTATAGCAGTTTGACAGTTGTTTTGTTTATAATGGCGAGTGGCGAGTCAATATTACGGCCGTTTACGAAATTACGAGAAATTTTGCTGACTTTTTGCTGAGTGTAACAACTGTACAACAACTGCCAATCTTCCCCACTAGTTTGCCTATCCGGAGCATAGTTCACCTCGTTACAGTTTGGGGCAGTTCTGCGCGAATCGGGTATAGAAAACTGTAATCTGATTTGCTGGGAAAAAAATCGATCATTCTGAAAATGATCCCCCTTTCGGGCTACATTCCATCCCACTCACACATGGTGGTATTGTTGTTGTTGAACACAAGTGTGAGCAGGAAAACGCCCATCTGGAGCGTATTCAAGTTTTTTTTATGGCACCGTATCGATGGATGGTTTTTGTTTACATTTTTTTGTGTTGGGTATGCTCTTTTGATACTTGAGCAGATGGGTGTAAGTGGTAACAGGAGTGGCAACCTGTTGCTTTTTTTTCTTTTAATGTTTTTTTAATGCAATTTTGAAATATATTGTGGAACTTGTAGCATGATTGTTCAACAACCTGTTAGACTTCTCATAATTTAGGAAATTTGAAGTTTTTTACCTTATTCAAAAAAGAAATTCAAACTCACTTGATGAACAACTTGGTATTCAAGGTGTCACTTCTCTAGTAGAACAAACAACAGTAAGGTCCACAATGTGATACTGCGGCCTGAACCTGTTCTGATTATTCTGGTCAGTAGCCTAAACATTCCAGTTTGTATGGAAATGAGTAATGGCCAAAGCATGAAAACGTGATCGATGAGCATGAGCATGAGCATGAGCATGAGAGACCACCCATGGTTGTCCTTCTCCGTTGCTGAACAGAACCGTAATATCCTTTCAGCACTACTGATCATAGGCTTCGACTATCAAGTGGTATTTCCCATATCAACAGCATGTATGAATGCGCTGAAAAGATAAAACACCATGATTTCCAAAACAAGATCAGTTGCGAATAGGTAACAGTCATTGGCCACCAACGGCGCCCGCCATGTCAGTTTGTAGATCTCGATTTTAAGGGACGGGAATGTTAGTTAGCGCAGGTTGCTACTAGGGCAGCTGATTTACTCTGTGCTTACACCCCACGAGCGCCAGAAACCTGAAAACTTGTTAGTAGGATAGGGTGTTTGGTCAGGATTCATCATAGAAGATGATGATGCGACCCAAAATCATAGTGTTTGTTGAAAGGTATTATATTTTATTCTCAAGGCAAACAATCGGATGCTGCGGATGAGACATTTCCCGTTTAACTGTTGTTAAATTTTTTATGAAATGGTTTAATCTTAGACAGCCGGCTGTGGAAAGATAAACCAACTAATATTTATTTATAAAATGAGGTGTTAAACGCAATGCTGCAATGATAGCGTAGTCTGATTTTTAATTATATAATCATTTAGTTCATGAATTTGTTACGGAATAGACGCGACGAACTCAACCATCAAGTGCCTTCCGATCTTCTTTCTGTTAGCTAGATAAGGTATTGATTTTCGTTGCCTCTCGAGCTTCGATGCTATGGAGAGGGCTTAACACACCAACAACCGACGTCGAGCCCTCCGAGCTACGGAGCTATGGGAAGGTCTTTTCAACACAAAAAAGACTCGCGCACCACACGACGTTCTTGATGAATCAAAATAATTTTGTTGCGCGATAAACCTAACGAACTCGGATCGTTTTAACTATATAAAGAGAACAAAAAAAACTCATCGGCCAACGAACGCGCGAACTAAAAAAAATAAAAATAAGAAGAAAAAGAAGACCAATCACCCCATGCACACAAACAGCGACACAAAAGAGACGAAAATAACACAAAAAACAGGACTGCACTAATGATCAATGAACTCACTTGATTGTTCAAAAATAAAATCGAATTGATTTAAAGTAATTGCCAAAGTGTAGAAACAATTTAAACCGTTAATAGTTTGCGACGGCCCGAACACAACGTGGACAATTTTTAAAAGGCAGAAATAAATAAAACCAACAAAAAAAATACATTAAAAAATAGGATTCACTAAGAAAAGGGCCTATATCTCCCACACATATTTAAAAAAAATCAAGTAAACACGCAACATGGAACGAACTCACCAGATGATAGTTGATAATCCTCCACTCGCAGAAATTTTTCGCTTTCATAGATGAAGAAGTTCACCTTCCATCTTTGAAACACAACCGCCACCGATCACTCGCAAACCAACATCACTAAACCAATGAGCCTCCCACCCAACACCCAGACTCGGTAGTCAACACCACCCACCACCGTTAGAGCACAGCGCCAGCATGTCATCTGTTTACCAACAAACCGCGATGACCCCAAACACTGACGATGCTCTCTCTCCCTCACTCAAAACGAACAAACGTCACTGGACGGCGGACGCCACTCCTCAGCCCTGCAGGAAAGTGAAGCCTCCGTTTGACACTTGCACAAATGATGCACGGTTGCAACGCGCCGACCGCACTTCGATGGATGAATGAAAAAAAAAAGAAAACACCGAACCGCCGAAATACTTTATTCCAAGAACAGGCGGAAAAACCCTTGTTGTTGGAAAACCTTCACCTTCCCGGGCAACTTCTATAAAACGTCCACTTTTCGAGCACACAACCAACACCAAAAACTTCCGAAAACACGACAAAATCACGAAAATCCCGGCGCACCGCAAAACAATCAACCGCTCGTGGGCAATGTTGCCAGACCTCCCCCCAAAGCATGAAAACGTGATCGATGAGTAAAATAAGTAGCACGATAACAGTATTCACCATTACTTCATAGTAATTGTTTGAAGTTTGCTGCCGAAAAAGAGCATAAACGACGATAGTTTGAAAATTGTCGTCAATCCTACCTCGTGAATTTGTATAATTTCGTAAATTGTACAGCATACAACCCAAGAATCTCCCAAACATTTCCCAAGCGGTGTATAGTGACCAAACCGGCACCGGCAATTGTCTGCCATAATGGCGTATAGATGTACTACTCACATAACAATAATAAATGCACACTGTTGCAGCCGAACGCGCCTCAAAGCCAGAAATAGGTAGTATGTAGTAGCCCCAGCAGCGTCACCTCAACAGACGGAGTACAAAGAGGTAACTCCTTCATCTATACGAGCGGAAACCCCGCGCGCGTGATGGAACCATCATAAATCAGCCGGTTTTATGTAAGTTTGGAGTGATGGTGAGTACGTTTATAGTACCGTCAGTTGGGGTGGATTTGGCCTATGGTTCGATCATTTTGTAGGATTTTTAAACCTTCAAGAACAACATAAAAACTAACTTAATCCACCTATGTGGTTGGAGCCTTCCTCACAACAATGGCTGTACACAAGTTTCATCTATTTTTTAGATCCGGCTTCCAAAAAGTACATCAATATCACTTAAGTGGCCATATCTCGAGACAGGGTTGTCAGATCTTTAATGTTTTGAACTCGTTGGAAAGGTTTTTTGATAACCTAACCAACGATGGGTCGGATGATGGATCCGGACAAAGTTTACATACATTTAAGTGAGATCCGGCTTCAGAAAAGTACATAAATGTCACTTAAGTGGCCATATCTCGAGACAGGGTTGCCAGATCTTCAATGTTTTAGACTCGTTGGAAAGGTATTTTGATAACCTACCCAACGTTGGATCGGATAGTGGAGCCGGACATAGTTTACATTCATTTAAGTGAGATCCGGCTTCAAAAAAGTACATCAATATCACTTAAGAGGCCATATCTCGAGACAGGGTTGCCAGATCTTCAATGTTTTGGACTCATTGGAAAGGTCTTTTGATAAGTTAACTAACAATAGGTCGGATAGTGGATCCGGACATAGTTTACATACATTTAAGTGAGATCCGGCTTCCAAAAAGTACATCAATATCACTTAAGGGGCCATATCTCGAGACAGGGTTGCCAGATCTTCAATGTTTTAGACTCGTTGGAAAGGTCTTTTGATAACCTAACCAACGATGGGTCGGATGATGGACTCGGACATAGTTTACATACAGTTAAGTGAGATCCAAATATATGTGAAAGCACATTTTTATACATAACTTTTGAACTACTTATCGAAACTTCAATCTGTATAAAACTCGATCTACGGGACCCTAAACCAAGTCGAATGCAACAAGTTCGGGTCAAATCGGTTCAGCCAGTGCCGAGAAACATGAGCTAGTTTGTTGGTCACATACATACATACACACACACATACACACACACATACATACACACATACACACACACATACACACACACATACACACAGACATTTGTTCAGTTTTCGATTCTGAGTCGATATGTATACATGAAGGTGGGTCTACGACGTTTTTATACGAAGTTCATTTTTAGAGCAGGATTATAGCCTTACCTCAGTGAGGAAGGCAAAAAGGTTTATCTTAACGTGAAGACTTCCATCATTGTCATGATTTTTCGCTCAAAGATATAAATTTTGCGTCGCTTTCAATATTTTGACAAAATTCCTTCAACAAGTTGTTTAGAATAGTGCCCTGCGCATGTTGATTCCTTTTGGTAACGATTATCCCATTACTTGTAAAGTTATGGAAATCGTCATTAATCAATGATTGTCAACTAGGACGTCACAAAATTTTATAAATTTTGAAGTACAATTGATTTAGATCAAAAATTCTTTCAGTGGCTTCAAGAAGGCAACAACCGGCACACGCTGATTCCTTTTGGTGCTGAAATTCGTTTAATTGAATTTAATACAGAATTTTTTATAGTGATGATCAATTTTCTCGAAAATGATCAACGGCTTCACCTTAACGATCTTTACTCTATGTTGTTTTAAAAGTTGGTAACATGTTGTAACAGTTGTGCAACATGTTAGATCTACTAGGAAAACAAAAAATTGGACTGATATAAGAGTTCGGTTAACCATTTTGGGACAGACAAGTTGAACAATTGTTCTTAATAGTCCTACAGTCCCCTCCGGCCTACTGTTTTTTTGTTCGGTTTTTCTTAAGAACCTGTTCAAATATAAGACTCTTATACAATATTTATTGCTATTTACAGCTAAATTTGTATAACCAATTTAAACAAGTTGCACAAAGTGTTATTTGTGAACAACTTTAAAACTTGTTGTAACAGTTGTGCAACTTGCTCACTTTTATACATCATTTACTAAAAAAACTTTTTTTCAATGATAAAATTATTTTTTTATATCATTTTTTTATTTTGTCAACTGTGTGACATGATTTCACTAACTTCCTAACAAGTTACACAAGTTATATTTACTGAAGAGCAAATGTGCAACTTTTTGCAAACATTTAATAATTTTTTTTCAAAGTCACAGAAGCAAGTTATATCAAAGTTTTTATATAACAACAATTTTTGCCTTTTAATAAAAACAATTATAAGTTGCACAACTGTCACACTACTGAACAAAATGCTGAAACAAATTGTGCAACGTGTAACTTGTTAACAAGTTGCACAATTGTTGCAATAATAAACAATCTGCTCGTTTTTCTTATTTATGAACTATTGTTAGACTTCAAGTAAGAATGGTTGAACTTGTCACCCAGTTGGGGCAATCAAGTTGCACAATCGTTTTTAAAACATAATATAGCTGCAACTGCGTTGCAAAAAGTTTCCAACTCGATTTTTTTTTGTCAAATTGAGCAACAATTATTCAACATATTGCTATCACATTTTCGCATAAAAGTTCGAAAATCAAAGTCCCCCCAGCATACGGTTACAAATCCGCTGCCGAGTTCCACCGCTGACCACGCCATCAATTGAATCGCGGGGAGCCTCGCTCGTCCGTAGCCTGTTGGTTTGATGATTGGTCAATTTCAAGAACTGGCTCAACTCATAAATGTTGCACGCCTGACTGCAGCTGGAATTCGCTAGCTCGAAATTCCGCGCGGAATGGGGTCAAACTCGTGTAAGATTTGTTAACCAGGGTGACGGCAATGATATTTGGTGTTTCAAACTTTTGGCTCTGAATATCCGCTTAGACTTAAAAACCTTGAAATTCCTCAAACCTTTTATGCATTCTCGATGCAAATTAGTGTTTGCACAATTCTCAGTTCAACAGATGACAACTTTGTTATTGCGACGCGGACTACCTTTGTATTCTTGGAATTTCAAATTTGCATCCTCTCTGGAATACCTGCGATGAATACCAAGTTGCGGTGGTACCGTTCACAGACAAAAGGCGCTCTAATTTGTACTACTTTGGGTTGCGATTAGAATCGGTTTCGGTTCAGCGACGCTTGCGTTGCAAGAAACTCTGACCAAGAAGCGGAGAGGATAAGGTGCTGATCAAGATTTATATGGCAAGAGGTGCTCCCGCAAAAATCAGGTCCATCGATCACCTCACTGCTGCAGTATACCGGTCATTGCCGTAAAGCTTCTGATTTTACTGCATCGTGTTAGACATTCTCTGAGAATTCGGATAACATTTGATACGTTCTTTATAAAAAAAATATACAATTATGGAAATTCAAATTTTCTGACAACAAATCTGGAGGTTTTTTTTTAAAAGGTCCAATAAACCAAATTTCCAGTTTTTGCTTTTTGGGTGTTTTTGAAACCGTCTTGAGTTATTAAAAAATACCCAAAAAGCAAAAACTGAAAATTTGGTTTATTGGACCTTTTCAAAAAAAAAATCCAGAAGTACTGCTCAAGGTGGTATTCCATTACAGGAAACTTTGTTTACAAGATAGACATCACTCAAAACTGCTTGCAAACATTTTTTTTCCGTTCTCCCAGAGAACTTCCCAAACCAACCAACGTCAGCTATATATGCTAATTAGATTTGAACCACGCTGCGCTGGGTGGCCCCCGCCACTTGGAGTCCGGGGACCGGTTGACCACAGCTAGATGGCCGCGCGCACGTAACGTGTCTGGAAGATAACCTAACCTAACCTGGCTTTGCCGTGGTTGGCGTATGGAAATTGGACCAGTTTGGCGTGAAGTGGTTCAAAGTTTCTTGGAAAGTACTTGCAAATTCGTAAATAAATCGCGTTGGTACTACGCTGTCTGGTTTGTGTTTTTGATTAGTCGCGGTTCAGGTGATTGGGGTTCTTTAGTGGTATGGTGTTTAAGATTTTTGCAATAGATCACGTTTTTTCGTTTTACTGCGTTGCTCATTTCCATATACAACGGGTAGTAAAGTATAGACTGGTAGCGAGCATAATTAGAGTGAAGAAAATAAATAGATCATGTTTTTAAAGGTTCATTGGTCTATTAGGTATGATTTCAAATTAATCGCAAGAAAATTTGTCCCCAAGTAAAGTTTTCTTGAGTTTACGGGAACGAAGTGGTCCTCTTTTTATGTTTCTAAAAGTTCTCATGCTTTAGAATCGGACTACATTATAATCTAGAAAGTGTTAAAAGAACATATGGGACAATTGTCAACAAAAAGTTTGATTGATTTGAAAATCAAGATTTTTGTTGAATTTAAACTACAAAGCAACTTTTTCAAAACAACAAAAGACTCTTGCGGAATCGAGAAAATCAAGGTTTTTTTTCAACGCAAAATTATGTTGATTAAATATATTTTACAAAAAAATGTTGTTGATTTTTTTGCGTGAAGGTTTAAAATTTGATGGTGCCCTTACTTTTTATTTAAAAATTGACCAAAAAGTGTAAAAGACACATAAATGTGATAACATATCAGGGAATGTAATTTTATCTCGGAAAATGAGTGAAATTACAATTTTCGTGTTTTTTCATCTCTCCGTATCTGTTATTTGACTTATTCAAGTATAAATGAGGCATTGTTATGTTATTCAAGAGGTTATGAAGCACCTTTGATTTTTTTACTGTAGATTTAAAAAAATAGACCAACTAATTTAGTAACTTCTCATTGAAGATTCCTAAAATTTTAGTAAAATATAAAAAAACTTATGGACTCTTTCGATTGATTTGGTATTTTCGACAAAGTAGTATGAGTATCAGGAAAAAGCGAATTCTTTTCGCAAAATCAGCCAATGTTTAGCCAACAAGTAGTAAACTTTCCAAAAAGAAATATTCTTCATTCAAAAATACATGATAAATGAAAACCGAGTCTTCAAAACGGTTTTTTTTATCAGAAAATAATTTAACTTTTGTTATTCAGGATAACCATTTTAAAATTCTCATCATTCAACCGATTTTTTATATTACCAGAATCTCACATAAAAGTCACATCCCAAATATCTCTTTTTGAAAAAGTCAATATTTACGATCATGGAATTTAAAAATTAACAGAAAACTCTAAAACTATTGGCACTGTTGGTAACATTACTGAATTTGGAGACATATTACCAAGGCCACATACATAGTTTTTTTTTTGAGTTTTTGTTCGTTGGGCTTTCTCAGGGTAGAAAAAAACTGCACGCACAATATCCAAAATACAAAGATAATGTTAATATCTAGGAGGGAACTCGTATAAAATTTATGTTTTATGTTTTCATTTGTTGTGTGGGTAAACACTAAAATTTCAAACAAAGTTTTGAAATCAAAGAATTTTCAAACTTTTTCCAGTTTCTAATTTGTCATACCTTCGATATTCATTAATTGATGCAGAATAACTCTAATTGTGGCTTTTTATCTGTGATGCAAAGTCAAATTATAAATTGAATAATTTTAACGTTTAAAAGCTATCTTACGGTTTGAAGATTTGATAAGTAGTTCGAAAGCTTTGTTTAAAAAAATATGATTGTTAGGATCAAATCGACCGTATTTTGTTACCGAATCTAAGGACAGATTATAAATATAGGGTCCAGAATCTATGGGCTATGGGCTATCAATGTACCTTTCTAATGCGTCACAAACGCCAATTATATGACAACTCTATATTGAGAAAAATGCAAATTTGTGAATTTGAAACAATTTTCGTAGCCAGATCTTTGAATTGTTTTGCAAAGAGGGTCCGAATCCTATGTTTGGCCTTTCTAGGTGAGGTAATCTGAAGACTTTTCTATTGAGCCATAAATGCCAAAGATCTGGTAACCTTATAGCTAGAAACGTAAAAATTGTGGAATTCATAATTTAGTTTTACCGGAACTTGAAATTATTTGGAAAGTTGGTTTGTAAAACCTTCCTGATAGGTAAAATAATACATGTTAAACCAGTTTGAGCTTGATCTGCATATTTAAATTTAAATTATGTCCAAATCATATATGATAATTTTTTCATAAGAATGTAGATTTGGATAGTTTTTGAAAACAAAATGACAGTTACGACACATGTTCATAGTCACAACACCTCACTCAACTAAATCACATTTAGCACAAATAACCGCATCCCGGCCTACATCACACGAATATTACACATTCAGTCTTAATAAAGTGCTGTGCATGCAAAAATCGCACGTGTGACACCCCGCACACACCGTGATAATGAACTATAATAATGCTGTTGTTGTTTTCTCCCCCTTTTTTACTCTTTTTTTTACACCTCAAACCATCAGTCATTTGCGCCAGCACTCGCTTGATGCATCCAGTTTGCATCACTTCTTCGTGCCCGGGTGCCCTCTTTTTGGTGCCCCGGAGAGGTCGTCACACGACCGGCTCGAGCTCTCACATGAACTTGCTAATTAACCGCAAAAAAGTGTACTGTACATTGTAACAGTATCTCGCTACTGTCATAATCAAAAATTCTAGCAAAGTTGCCATTTTGAGGTTATGTGAACAAAATTTAGATTAAAACGTGCTCGGCCTAAGTGCCAAGTTCGGACTAAGTTTGAACTCTGCTAAATATACATAAAGCTAGTCGTTGTTATGAAATCAAATCGCGCACCAAAATTGCTGACCATCCACTGACGCGTATCATGTTCCTTTTCCTGTGTTTTGTGTTGACCCTAACCTATAGTTATTCTATCTATACACGCTGCGACAAAATTGCAGCCGTGGGGTAAACGTTGTAATATTTGGTTTGTTCTTGGTAAGCGTGTACCTACATCTACAATTTTGACAGTTCATCGTGCATTAAAATGCTAAAGGGCTCAAATCAACATCACTTATTCGAAAAGACAACAATAGGCTAACCTACCCTAGCACGAACTTTTACCACTAGAAATCACACTGCGGACACGTACCTGGCTATTTACCCAAAAAAATAATAATTCGCGCCGTGACTCGGTGTGCGTCATTCTACCTCACTTTAGCGTTTGTGTGTGTGGGTGGATTCCACGAAAGTGAAGGTGGAACAAAAAGGTTTTTGGGTTGGTCGTTTGCCGGCCTGAAAGATAGCTACCAATTGTTTGGCCACTGCCGGTCTCCTGGCAGCGGAAACGGTGGCCAACAACAAAAAATCGGCTGTGTTTACATTCTATTCATGCGTGAGAAATGGGCGACGGACGTTCGGCGGCAATTGATGCAAAAGATTTGATGGGTTTTGTGAGAGATGTTTTCAAACTTTCAAAGTTTGGAAGGTGCATTGTTTGATTCGAACATTTTTGTAGACCCACCTTCATGTTTACAAACCATCTAAGTTACAATATCTCGCGCACTTGACTGACAATCCAGAGGTCGGCGGTATGAATCTCAGCAAAACCTCGTTGGATAAAACTACGACTCGTGCTGTCAAAAACTGCCAGCAAAACTACATCGATAAATACAAGTAGAACCTGCAGGCCAGGAAAGCATCGAACAATCCGTCCAAAAAGGGGGGCGTCAAAGAAGCCATGCTCTGGAAGCCAAGAAGGGGAGGAAGCAACTGTCTAGGAAAGAGTGTGCGATATGGATTTATCGCGATCCGAAACCTTAACCGCAACACAGAGCCGCAAAGCCAAAGTTAGGTGATCGATACTAGAACCTCATGAAATCTAATCATTCTGGATTGGTTAAGTACATAATAGAGCACACTACCTTGCTTCGCTCATATGCAAACATGTGCCCTAGAGCCGGTAGCGACGACTGGACGATTTGTGTTTGACCGAGAATTGAGGTTCAAGACTCAGGCGTGTGGAATGCGGTCAACGGACAGAGAGAAGAGGAGCATTATCGGTGTTTGACTTGGGAAAATCAGAACTACGATATTTCTCCGTTAGTAAATGCATACTTGACTAATGTGAAATTATTTCAGATTAGATGAAAATTAATATTCCAGAATTCTAAATTGTCTTTTGAGGAATGTTTTGTTGAAGTAAAACAAAATAAATTAATCTTCAAACAAGTTTATCTCATTGGCACATGGGACAAGTATGCCTTTCTGGGCAGCATAACAAGCTGATGGAAGCCGTTCCAGTAAACTTTGATACGGCCCCCTTATACATATATCAAAGGGCCATGGATTATTTATGGGATGATGATGCGTAGTGGTAGTACGCCCCGAGCAGGTGGTAATCAGGTTGATAATATAATTAACAGATTAACTACCAGCGGCGCCGTTGGCGTTGATGAACTTCACGTGGCGGTTCCTTATTGTTTCGCAGGAATGTTCCCGATGAGAAACTGTTACTGAAAGATTTGCTGGAGCATTGTTGGAGATTTTGATTCCAAGTATGGCGCCACTCGGAGGGAGGCATTTGTAATTGGAGGTCAATTTGAAAATTCTCGTTAGAGATAAATCTAATGCGATAGTTAGTTACGTGTGTAGGATATTAAACAAACGTAACTTAGCAATGCATTTTACACTATTTGATCATTACAACTATACTTAATAACAAAAATACAAATTTTGGTTTTAGTTTCTTATTGAAATGATTAGGGCTTTCCCCTAACAAGTAAAACGTTTGATTATTAAAACCTGCAAGTTTCCTTGAAATATTTTGACCAGAATTCAACTTAAAAGACTGAATCAAACCAGGTTTTGCAGTTAGCTGTTTTAATTTATTTAATTGAATTTTACATGGTTATTGTGCTCCTCTTGTTTTCTTTAAATAAGTAAAATAAAACATTATCCGATAAAGAAACATGCTCGGCAGTTATGGATATTTTTAAAAATATGTCTCCAATGGAGCATTTTTTTTATAAATCAATAATTGTAACCAAAGGTGTCTTATTTATTTGAGAAAAATGAACAAATTTTTAGAGAAGGGGGTAGGATTGAAACATTGTATTATGATTGAATGTCAACTGATTAAAAATTGAACTTTTATTTTTCAATTGCTTTAACTGCTTTAACAATTTTTAGACTTTTTTTTACTCTTAAGGAGATTTTAGACAATGCTAAACAAACAAACAAACTCGCACTTTTCGTGTTTGAATGTTTGCCAAGGCTGACGTTTCCAGCAGCAAACTAGGGCGTCCAATTTTTCCCGGGTTTTGAATTTCCCGGGCAACGGGAAAATATTTTTGAAATCCCGGGAAATGTTTGAAACAGTCTTAAAATCTATGTTTTCATTATATTCGTTAGGTTTTTCAAGCTTAAAATCATAGAATTAGCTCAAAAATATTAATTGGGTTTAATCTACACTTCAATCTGCACAAAGACTACAATAATATATAGAAATTGTTTTTTTTTGGTTTTTTGTAGTGCTTTGGAGTTGAAATAAACTTCAATTATTAATTCCTGTGTGAGTCAAATCAAATTATGGCTTAAATATTTGTCTTAATTCGTTACATTTGGTCTGATTTACCCCAGATGCTTGTGTTTGATTAAAAACAATTTAAAATGATTTTTTTCAATTTACGTTCAACATACGTAAATATAATACAGTCAAACCTCTTTTTACGCGAATTTTGGTTCTCGCGTAAAAAAAAAATCGCGTAAAAAAAGTTCGCGCTATTTTGAATTTTTCGCGTAAAAAGAGTTCGCGCTATTTTGAATAGCTGTTCTGGGTTATCCAAAAACTTCCGGAAGTAATGAACTGATTATTAACCTATTCAACAAGGGTCTGTACCAGTGTATCCACCATCGTAATAATTGCAGGTAGCTTCCGTGACCTACGATAGTTACCTTGTGATCTGTTAGAATGTACTAGGTCATCCAAGAACTCCCGGAAGTTATGGCCTGGATATCTACCTGATCAACGGGGGTCTATATGACTATATTAACCATCGGTATAGCTTCAGATAGCTTCAGTGGACCACGATGGACATCCTGTGGCATGTCTGATTATTTTGGGTCATCCAGAACTCCCGGAAGTCATGGCCAGGATATCTACCTGTTCAACGGGGGTCTGTATGCCCATATTAACCATCGGTATAGCTTCAGATAGCTTCAGTGGACCACGATGGACACTCTGCGGCATGTTGGATTGTTTTGGGTCATCCAGGAACTCCCGGATGTCATGGCCTGGATATATACCGGATCAACGGGGGTCTATATGGGTGAATTAACCATCGGTATAGCTTCATATAGCTTCAGTGGACCACGATGGACATCCTGTGGCATGTTGGATTGTTTTGAGTCATCCAGGAACTCTCGGAAGTCTTTGCCAGGATATCTACCTGATCAACGGGGGTCTGTATGGCTATATGAACCATCGGTATAGCTTCAGGTAGCTTCAGTGGACCACGATGGACACTAAACGGCATGTTGGATTGTTTTGGATCATCCAGGAACTCCCGGATGTCATGGCCTGGATATATACCGGATCAACGGGGGTCTGTATGGCCATATTAACCAGCGGTATAGCTTCAGGTAGCTTCAGTGGACCACGGTGGACACTCTGTGGCATGTTGGAATGTTTTTGGGTCATCCAGGAACTCCCGAAAGTCATGGCCAAGATATCTAACCGATCAACGATGATTTAATGGACCAAGATGGGCATTCTGTGGCTGGTTGAATTGTTTTGGGCCTGGCCTTAATATTTTTCTGATCAACGCATAAATGTCCCATTAGAATTAGCATTCGCATTTGAAGACGAGTTCCTGGATGTCTCAACACAATCTATCTGAAGCTACCTGTAGGTATACCGATGGATAATATAACCATACAGACCCCCGTTGATCAGTTAGATATCCAGGCCATAACTTCCGGGAGTTCATGGATGACCCAAAACAATCCAAAATTCCGCAGAGTGTTCATCGTGGTCTACTGAAGCTACCTGAAGCTATACCGATGGTTCATATAGCCATACAGACCCCCGTTGATCAGGTAGATATCCTGGCCATGACTTCCGAGAGTTCCTGGATGACCCAAAATAATCCAACATGACGTAGATTGTCCATCGTGGTCTACTGAAGCTACCTGAAGCTAAACTGATGGTTCATATAGCCATAAAGACACCCGTTGATCAGGCAGGTATCTTGGCCAAAACTCCCGGGAGTTCCTGGATGACCCAAAACAATCCAACATGCCACAGGATGTCTATCGTGGTCCACTGAAGCTATCTGAAGCTATACCAATGGTTAATATGGGCATACAGACCCCCGTTGAACAGGTAGATATCCTGGCCATGAATTCCGGGAGTTCCTGGATGACCCAAAACAATCCAACATGCCGTAGATTGTCCATCGTGGTCTACTGAAGCTACCTGAAGCTATACCGATGGTTATTATAGCCATACAGACCCCCGTTGATCAGGTAGATATCCTGGCCATGACTTCCGGGAGTTCCTGGATGACCCAAAACAATCCAACATGCCGTAGAGTGTCCATCGTGGTCTACTGAAGCTACCTGAAGCTATACCGATGGTTAATATAGCCATATAGACTCCCGTTGATCAGGTAGATATCCAGGCCATGACATTCGGGAGTTCCTGGATGACCTTGTATATTCTAATAGATCACAGAGAGTCCATCGTGGCTCACTGAAGCTACCTGAAGCTATATCGATGGTGAATACACCGGTACAAACACCCGTTGAACAGATAGATATTCTATTCGTGACTTCCGGATGTTCTTAGTTGTCCAGAACATCCCAATACGATGCAGAGTATCCGTAGGTCACCGAAGCTACTGATTGTAAAAACCCTGATTGTGGTCCCCGTTGAACAGGAAGATATGACCATAATGGTTAAGCCTTACGACAGTTTAAAATCGGATTGCGTTATTTTGAATTTTTCGCGTAAATTGAGTTCGCGTTATTTTAAATATTTCTCGTAAAAAACCGCGTAAAAAAAATTCGCGCAAAAGGAGGTCGCGTAAAAAGAGGTTTGACTGTATCTAAATTTTAACATTTTTCCCTGATAAGTTAAATTTATGCTGATGTATGCCGATTACGATTTTTTATGATTTAAAATATTTATTTATTACTTAGTATTCAACTTTTCATCTATTTGATGAATTGAAATTCATCTGAAGTTTGATAATCTTTTAAATTACGGGAATTCCCAGGGCAAATTGTAAGAAATCCCAGGATTCGGGAATTCCCGGTTTTAGAAAAATCCCGGGAATATTGTCCCGGAAAGTCCCAGGAAGGACGCACCACAGCAAAAAAAAAACGAATCAGAAAAACTGTCAGTAATTGTTAGTTTGTTTGTATGTTTGCCGTAGTCTAATACCTCCTTTAAAAAAACAAATGTGCTAATAAGTGTGACAGGAAAAGTAAATTGTTTCACAACGGAATTGGAAAAACTTCATCATATAACTAGCGGGTATTCCCGGGAAATCAATCATTTTTTTACACTCAAAAAACTGTTCACCACAATGTTGCATGAAAATTCCAGTCGCAGCCAATGTTTGGTTCAAAATAACGATTCACATGAGTCATGCAACTGTCACAGTGTTTTCATGTCAACCCTGCTTGATTTTCACATGGCCTGCACTCACACAACAAAATGTTGCATGAAACCCATGCTTGAAAATTTGGAGGCGTGGCATGTATGTCAGCTGTTTTTTGGTTTGCCTGAAATTCTCGTCTAATCCGCATGGAAACTGAGATGGAAAAAAATCAAATACCAATTCATGCAACATTGTGGTGAAAAGTTATGAGAGTGAGCATTCGGCTTCTTGTGGTGAGAGCGGTGAGAGCTTTCGGCCTCGAGATTATTTTGACGTGAATTTCCTGCGTGAAAAAAATGGAAAAGAGTGTGGAATTCACTGTCGAAATCGGGTCGGATTCGTCGGACGATTTTACAGGTAATTAGAACAAATCTGCTAAAAAACTTGAAAATAATTGCCATTTTCTTGAAAAGATTATCAACAGACTCGGTTTATTTACGAAACAGAAAGAAAATACCGTGGACCAGTTAGATGTGAAGTTGGAGGAAGAGTCCGGTCAGCAAGGTGACGGTTCAGATAATCTTCCGTTGGCGTTTTCCACCCAAGGACGGCTATCCTCTGTAGCCAAACAGTTCCCCGTTGATCAAACGGTCGTCGAGAACTTTGAAATCTTAACTTTCCTGGAGCAGGATATCGCTTCGGAACGCTCGAATCGCCACCCGCTGGCGGCGGACATCAGCGACGGCGGCCCGTCGTTTGTGAGCCGGATTACGAACCAGATCCCGGCGGCGCAGAAGTCGGACGAGGGCAAAACTGCGATACAGTACCAAGGTAAACCAAAAATATTAAATTTTCTGTAGACAATCCGATTAACAATGTTTTGTTTTCCTTTTGCAGTTACTCCGGCTCGCCAAATCTCGGAAAACGAAATTCTCCAGAAGAACATCCTGCCCGTAGTCTCGATTCGCCATCCGCTGGCGGAGATCAACAACGGAGGACCAAAATTCATCGAAAGCCGGAACACAAACCAGTTCCCGACGACGCAGACGTCGGAAGAGGGCAAAACTTCGAAACGGTAAACAAAACAAAAATATCTGTGAACAAAAGTTTGTGATGTTTTGTGTCCATTCTTGCAGTTGCTCCAGCTGGTGCTTCGGAAGGCTCGGATTGCCACCCACCGGCGGCGGACATTAGCAACGGAGGCCTGTTGTTTGTGAGCCGAATTACGAACCAGATCCTAGCGGCGCAGACGGTGGACGAGTCGGACGAGGGCAAAACTGCGAAACAGTACCAAGGTAAACAAATAAATACCAAGGTAAACAAAAAAGAATTTGTTTTGTTAACAAAAGTTTACAATGCTTTGTATCTCTTTTTGTAGTTTCTCAAGCTGGCCACCACGCAAAAATCTCGACTCTCCAGTAGCGTGGTTCACGTTTCTATGAAAAAGACAAAAGTTGTTATTTTGTCTTGCATCAACCGGAATTTCGTTCTTTTATGTCCCCAGAAGCACTCCTGAAAATTTGAGCCCATTTGGTAAGGTCTAGGAGCTCCAGTTTTAATTTGAAATTTATATGGGATTTTGATTTATTTTCCATGGGAAACTATCTTTTTTTACATTGTATTAGGATTTTTTTTTTATAAATCGATGAAATGACTTGATTCTTATAGTAGGAGATAGGTTTTGAACTGGGGAACAACTTTGTAGAACATACCAACATGCTAGGAAGTGACCCTTTAAAGATACATATACTTTTAGATGGTGGCTTTTGAAGGGGCCAGCCACCATCTAAAAGTATCTGTATCTTTAAAGGGTCACTTCCTAGCATGTTGGTATGTTCTACAAAGTTGTTCCCCAGTTCAAAACCTATCTCCTACTATAAGAATCAAGTCATTTCATCGATTTATAAAAAAAAATCCTAATACAATGTAAAAAAAGATAGTTTCCCATGGAAAATAAATCAAAATCCCATATAAATTTCAAATTAAAACTGGAGCTCCTAGACCTTACCAAATGGGCTCAAATTTTCAGGAGTGCTTCTGGGGACATAAAAGAACGAAATTCCGGTTGATGCAAGACAAAATAACAACTTTTGTCTTTTTCATAGAAACGTGAACCACGCTACTCTCCAGGAGCAGAACATCGCTTCGGAACGCTCGAATCGCCACCCGCTGGCGGCGGACATCAGCGACGGAGGCCTGTCGTTTGTGAATCGGATTACGAACCAGATCCCGGCGGTGCAGAAGTCGGACGCGGGCAAAACTACGATACAGTACCAAGGTAAACAGAAAAAAGCTGCAGAAAAACCGTTTCACAATGTTTTGTTTTCCTTTTACAGTTACTCCGGCTTGCCAGATCTCGGAAAACGAAATTCTCCAGAAGAACATCCTGCGCGTAGTCTCGATTCGCCAATCGCTGGCGCAGATAATAAACAGACCGAACAGAACAGAACAGACCGAACTGTTTTTCTGATTCATAATCAGGGTAAATGATATAAAAAATCAAGTGTAAACAAAACAGTAACAATGTTTCTTTACCTTCTTACAGATGCGACAGCCAGCCACGGAGACACGGAGAACTTGATCTTTCAATCCCGAGACGACCTTTCCAAAGTCTCAAATAACATTCCGCTGTTGGATATCACGTTACACACTTTGTGTTGAAGCTTATCTTCAGTTCACAAACTATTTTCTTTATCAATCGTTTTTTGTAACAGATGATAAAGAAATCTTTAAACTGGTAAATTTAAGATTAAGAAATTATTTTGGCATTTTAAGCCAACCGTTGATCATCGAATCGGACTTTAACGTCATGGTAGCAAACAAAATAGTTTATAAAGGGACAACTTATAAATCGAACACTTTTTTAACCGTGTTCATTGAAAGCAGATTGTTGCTTTCCACGTAAAATTTTATTTTGTAGTTCAATACTGGGAAGTTTCTTCTTATAATGAGCACTACATGGCATACGAAACGAGCGGAAGCCTTCCGATTGTCGATATAATCTCCGTTGATTTCTTTACAAGGCCACCCATCGCGATATTTTGTATTAATAATAAGTTTTCATGCAGGGTTAAGAATAGTTTTAGCTAGGCTCAACTCATGTATTATTGTTTAAATAAATGTATTTGAAGTACTGTAAAAGTCGTTTAATTAAGGTAAACCATCAGAGTTGAATTGTAAAAGTCCAGTTTCCGTCATCACAAAAATCCGCTTTACAAAAAGGGCATTATTTCAGCGTTCGTGCAAATAAATTTGATAAAAATTCTAAATTTTCTTACCTTGCGTTCCATCAAATGTGTTTTACGCATAATATTGATACTACTAGCTCAGTTTAATCAAAACGAACGTAAAACACATTATTCGAACGAACGCAAGACAAAAAAAATGAATTTATGAATAGAAATGTTTTGCACAAGCGCTGAGGAGGATCGGTATCACGGTACAACCCATTACAAATCACAAGACAATTTTAGTAGAAGTCGCATGAAAATCCGGCAACATCATTCTCTCTGCTCATGAATAACACGTGAAAATCCAATACTAATCACAGGACAATACGGGAAGAGTCACATGAAAATCCAGCGAAGTACATCTGATGCGCATGCAAGCTTGTTTTCTATGTGTGTGTCAGCTGATTTTTGATGTACATGAAATTCTAGTGACATCCGCATGGAAACCGGTTTGGAAAAAAAACACATGCCTTTTCATGCAACATTGTGGTGAACAATTTTTTGAGTGTAACCTCTCGATTCCCAGGAAATTCGGTAGAGACTCCCGGGAAATTTTAAACTAATAAAGTTTTATAAACTAATCAGAAAATTATTTGGAAATTTCTAAATTGATTTAAACAAGTTAAGTTCGAATAAACCAATTCTTCTCAGAATTCTCTTCGGAAAGTGTGAATTTTAAATTCCAATAATTATAATTGAGAAGAAGCAAAAATAAATGTGGACCCCAAAAAATTTCTGTAAAGTAATACTAGTATAATTGAATTGAAATCTAAAGTTTTATAAATATTATTTTTGTATATATTTTTCAAGAGGGTAAAGCTTTTTCAAAATACAGACATGCCTCGGTTTAGCACCGCATATGGGGGATGCAAAACCGAGGCGTGCATAACCGAGGCACAGAGCTTATGGGATTCTGGCTATATGGGAGACATTGGCTATAATCGTATGAAAAATCATGCAAACATAAAAATATTATAGTGTTTTGGAATCGGGATGATGTCAGCTATCCATTAAAATTAAAATTTCATGAAAATTTTCACAAAAATACGTATTTTTCCAGTAGTTTGAAAATGCATTTTTTTTCTCTAAAGAAACCAAAAATATATTGTTTTTGCTGTACGGGTACCAAATGATCAGGATTTTTTCACAAATTTCGAATGTAATAACAATTTTTTTGAAAATACTCAACATTTTCACAAAACTACGTTTTTCGAAAAAATACCCAAAATTTCAGTTTTTACAATATGGGTATCAAAAGATCAGGATTTTTTCATACATTTCGAATGTTATAACAATTTTTTTTTTGAAAATACTCAACATTTTCACAAAACTACGTTTTTCGAAAAAATACCCAAAATTTCAGTTTTTACAATATGGGTATCAAAAGATCAGGATTTTTTCATACATTTCGAATGTTATAACATTTTTTTTTGAAAATGCTCAAAATTTTCACAAAACTAAGTATTTTCGAAAAAATACTCAAAATTTCCGTTTTTGCAATATGGGTATCAAACGATCGAGATTTTTTCATACATTTCAAATGTAATAAAAACATTTTTTGGAAACACATTTTTCACAAATTTCGAATGTAATAACAATTTTTTTTTGAAAATACTCAACATTTTCACAAAACTACGTTTTTCGAAAAAATACCCAAAATTTCAGTTTTTACAATATGGGTATCAAAAGATCAGGATTTTTTCATACATTTCGAATGTTATAACATTTTTTTTTTTTGAAAATACTCAACATTTTCACAAAACTACGTTTTTCGAAAAAATACCCAAAATTTCAGTTTTTACAATATGGGTATCAAAAGATCAGGATTTTTTCATACATTTCGAATGTTATAACATTTTTTTTTGAAAATGCTCAAAATTTTCACAAAACTAAGTATTTTCGAAAAAATACTCAAAATTTCCGTTTTTGCAATATGGGTATCAAACGATCGAGATTTTTTCATACATTTCAAATGTAATAAAAACATTTTTTGGAAACACTCAGAATTTTCACAAAACTACGTTTTTTCGAAAAAATACTCAAAAATTCAGTTTTTACAATATGGTTATCAAACGATCAGGATTTTTTCACACATTTCGAATGTAATAACAACATTGTTTGAAAATATTCAACATTTTCACAAATCTACGTATTTTTGAAAAAATACTCAGAATTTCAGTTTTAACAATATGGGTATCAAACGATCCAGATTTTTTCATGCATGCATGTTTTGTGAAATTTTTTAAGTATTTAAAAAATGTTATTACATTCGAAATGTATGAAAAATTCCTAATCGTTTGATAACAACCATATTGCAAAAACCGAAATTTTGAATATTTTTCGAAAACTCGTAGTTTAGTGAAAATTTTGAGTATTTTCAAAAAATGTTGTTAGGCTGGTACAAATATTTTTAAAAGTTTTTGTCACCCCCCCCCCCTTCAAAATTGGCCCGAAAAATCAGGGGGCAAAAAAAATATTTTTACAATAAACTTCAAAATTTCAATGAAAATTCAAGTGCAACCAACTGAAATCAAATTAAAATACATTCTTCTGCATTTAAAATCATTTTTAGCATGTTTGTGTTTATTAAAAAATCTTAAGATTTTTTGAAAATTTTCGATGCAAAATCTTTTTTTTCGATACAATTTTTGTTTTTGTCAGGTCTTAGATTTTTTGAAAACTAATGATTGCAAAACAACTGAACTAGTGTAAAATGCATTTTAAAACACTTTTTTCATTTAATTGTGAAGACTATGGCTTGTTATTAAAATTTTTATATTTTTTTATTTTTTTGCCCCCCCTCCCCTTGACCTCGGTCAGGGCCGAGGGACAAAAACTTTTTTAAATATTTGCATCGGCCTTATTACATTCGAAATTTATGAAAAAATCCTGATCGTTTGATACCGATATTGTTAAAAACTGAAATTTTGAGTATTTTTTTCAAAAAAACGTAGTTTTGTGAAAATTTTGAGTGTTTTCAAAATATGTTGTAATTACATTCGAAATGTATGAAAAATTCCCGATCCTTTGGTACTCATATTGTTAAAACAAAAATGATGAGTATTTTTTTCGAAAGTTCGTAGTTTTGTGAAAATTTTGAGTATATTCAAAAAATGTTGTTATTACATTCAAAATGTATAAAAAATCCTGATCGTTGGATACCAATATTGTAAAAACTGTAATTTTGTGTATTTTTTTTTCGGAAATACGCTGTTTTGTGAAAATTTTGAGTGCTTAAAAAATATTTAACATTCCAATTATTTGATACCCATATTGAAATAACAATAATTTTGAGTATCGAGGAACATTGCAATTTCAAAATACAGGAAAAATACGTATTTTTGTAAAAAATTTCATGAAATTATAATTTTAATGAATAGCTGATATTATCCCGATTCCAAAACACTAAAATTTTATGATGTTTACATGATTTTTCATACGTTTAATGTTAATGCCTCCGATATAGCCAAAATCCCATAAGCTCTGTGCTTCAGTTAAGCACTGGGCGAGATTTTGCAGTCGGCAAAAAAGTCGACAGTAGGGGAAATATGCCCATTTTAATCACTCTAAGCCGTTCGACCAATTTTCATCACTTTTGCCGTTTCCGCCCCTGATACTATTTCTTTATCTAACAAGATTTTGCCTCCGACAGCGTATTTTTATCGTTTTCTTGCCATGATAATCCGGGCCTCTATTTCTAGCAGCAGCTGACTCTCCGCCGGATAACGATACAGTTCCTTGGCACTCTTCGCCATTCGATCCGTCCATTGCATTGTATGGAAATGGGCAACCGGCCGGCGGCCAGCAGAGTGTCAGTTAGACATAGCGGGAGGTTCACGCGAGAATCGAGCATGGAAAAAATAAATAAAAGTAAATAAATAAAGCTCCAAAAACATCTCACATTACACGCGCGAGCTTCTCGCGGAGAATTGAACCGCGATATCGGCGTTGTGCTACCATGTGGGAGTTGGGAAGACCTTTAGTTTTTGGGGGCGTTATTTTTGGCTTCGGTTCACTTTTTTCGAGCTGCCAATGAAAAATTCAACATGAGGCTTTCAATTGGATCAGCGAGCACAGGTGGATCGCAGAGAGAGCAAGGTGATGCGATAACCGGCAGGTGTTTGTTTTTTTTTGTGTTTTTTTACGAGTTGCAGGTGAATCCTCACGATTGCATGAGTACTGTCGGAGTGGTGTTGATGACGTTGAGCGGGATTAGCTGCTTGGTAAGGTTGTAATCTTGGAGAAGGTTGAATAAATATAGAATTCTTTTTATAGACAAGTAAGACTTCAAGAAACGAGCAAGAAACAGTCACGAGGTGTAACTTACTGGAAAGGCTGCCAGAAATAGAGTTCTATAACTAGTCGTAAGAGTTTCCAATGGCCGAGGCCAAAGTTAAATTTACCTTTTGTAAAATTGATACACATATTTTGTAGTTACTGAACAGACAACTATCTGGCTTTTCACCAACCTGATGATGATTTGCATGCTTACCTGTAAATAGAAAGAAATGGAAAAATATTAGTATCCAAATTCATACATAACTTAGAATCGAGGCAAATAGAGTGTGTGACAAAATGATAAAAATATGATAAATTTCTCAGATACGACAACAAAAAATTTCAAGCAAAAAATATCTCCTCAATACAAAGTAATCGTGATTATCATAACATTCACTTTCAACTACCCAACTATCTAATTCAATCGAAACAACGCCCGCTCCTCCCCAAAACATCACTTCCAATCGCTGCTTGTATTACTGAACCACCCTCTCCTCACCCAGCACTACACACTACACTAATTGCCCACTTTCGCTAATCTACGCCACTTCACCACCCTCCGCCCCATTCGATGTCGATGGCATAACTCAATCAATCAGCATAACATTCCTCCTCGCTCGCTGCTAAGTTGTGTCAGTGTGTGTGTTGTAACAATTTCATAAATTCGCCAATTATTATCGCCAAATCTCCACTCACTTTCCGCTGAAGGATAAAGTGGTTGATGGTGGCCTCAAAATTTGGCCAAAATACTCGAGGAAAATCCCCTTTGAGAGAGATCGTTGATGTCGTTGATACCCCCCTCGGAAGAGAAGATAAAAATAACAGCAAACCGTAATGTAATTACCATCAATCACATTGGCCGACGTCCTCACCTGAGAAAAAAGTACAATTTGATCAATTTCACGCATCAGAGAATTTTAACTTTTTAAAAAATTTACCGGTTTCTTAATTTGAATAATTTTAAGAAAAAAAAATTAATTAAATTAAATAAATACAATTTTATTAATTTATTCTCTCTGTGCACAGTAGCGCCGACAGTGTCGAGTGATACCACCCACAGCTCAACCAACTCCCCAATTCCCCCTCAATTTGTGCGAAACAGCAAACGAAGAAAAGAAGTGCTTGTACTTGCCTTCCACGGCCACCCACCCACTACCAGCATCACCATCATGCCAGAGAGCACTATAAAATCAAAACAAGCAAGCAAAAAAAAAAAAAATCGCAGAAGAATCGCCCCAAAGAGGCTGTCCGGCAATAAAACAAGACAAGAGAAAAAAAGAGAAACTCACTGTTTTTTTTTCTCTGCTTGCGAGTGGTAATGTTTTCAATTGGCGAGAGCCATTTTCAAGGTGAATTGTAAAAATTTACATTTTCTTGGCACGATTTGTCGCGATTGTTGATCGTTTTTTTAGATTTATCCAACTGAATTTATTTTTTTGAATTGAGCTTGTTTTTTTTTTAAATTTAAATTTATTTTATGTTTTTCTAAGCTAAACAGGGGAAATCTACCCATTCTAAGCCTAATAAGCGGTCGTGTTTGAATGATGCTCGATAATCTGGAGTATCTCTTGAAATTTACTAAAACCAAGTGCACCAACGAGTAGAGCAACTTTTTGTGAACATTTATGTTTATTTTCACTTTTATTAAAAGTTATGCTATTCCTTTTACAAGCATTAAAACAAAATATTTCCCAAATGCACGGGTCCCCCACAGACCGTTATTATAAATAAAAAAATTCCACCCAAACCAATGATTGGACATGGTTCCTGGGACCATTCTGCACCACTGGGCCGAGTTTCAAAATATTTGCCGGCAGAAATTTCGAATACGGTCAGTTTTAGTGTTTCGAGTAGAAATTAAGGGGAAATCACATGTAAAATGCGTAGGAAAAGATCAGAGTTTCAATGTTTTAATTCCAAAACATTACTGGTCATGGTTTTAAATTGTATTAACATGTAGCAGAATGATATAAAAACGATTTACAGCACTGACTTAGCCGGATTAAGCCGAAGTAAAGTGACTTAAGTATATTATTTACAAGTTTATGCCTTAATATTAAAAAAAACTCCTACATCAAGTGATTTTAAGTCAAGGAAAACTAGATTGCACAATAATAACTTAAAATGGGGTGACTTTGAGCCAAGGGGTGACATTTTACCAATAAATGCATTAAGATTGCTTTGTTAAGCTTGAATTTTATGTTAATTTATTTATTTGTAGACGGATTAATTTGGTCTATTTATGTTCCCACAAAGCAATTTCATGATATTGTTACGCAAATCTGCTTATTCTGTTTGAATAAAGCCTGTTGATTTAAAAATTAAATTAATTAAAATAAATTTAAAATCTCTTGGAATCCTCCAAATTTGAAAATAATGCTCACATTTTTCAGTTCTGAATCAATTTCTTCTGAAATCAAATAAAACAATCAAAATATTAGGGAAACAAATTTTTTGACGTGGCAAGTTTGTGACATAGCAATTAGAATAAACTTGTTCTTTTTTGTTTTAAATCGTTTACAAATTTCAAACTTACGAATGAAATGAGGAGACAACTCCAGCTATCATTTAGCTCATATATTTTTGTTGTCCTGAGTAATGATTATACTTAGCAAAAGTTGAATGGCACAACTTCCCACAGAATTAATATTTCAAACCAACATTGCAGTTATCGTCATAAAATAAAAAATAAATAAAATAAAATAACTTTTCGTAATTGGATAAAATAATGTTGATACACTCATAGTTAGGATTCAATAAAACATATTATTGATCATCAAGAACGTTCACTAATAAAACAAAACAAATCCTACTTCTGGCCAATGTGAAAACACAATCAATCTTTTAACAAGCTTGGCATATCTTATGAAAACATGAAAATAGTACAGTTAAATATCAAATCAAATCAAATTGTTCGCTCTACAACATTACCAGCCAAACTGGGGTGAGAGGCAACCACGTTTAACACTCTAACACCGAACCCGATATAGTCAAGTATGTACATGTAATGTAAGTTTTCAATGTGACTTGTGTCCTAAAACTCTTGTCGGGGTCAAACGGTAAGGCTTATGAAACTAAAGCTTTATCTATTTTATCTATTTTTTTAGTGTTTCGTACTTATTGAACTTTTTATGGCAGAGGACATAATCTAAAAACAATATTTGCAACGATTATACTTTGCAATTCAAGCTTATCGAGCTTGGTGTTAAGCTATCTGGCTATTATAAAATCGTAAAATTTGGTACAATGTCACCCCTTGGCTCAAAGTCACCCCATTTTAAGTTATTTTTGTGCTATCTAGTTATCCTTGACTTTAAATTCCTTGATGTAGGAGTTTTTTTTTAATATTAAGGTGTAAACTTGTAAATAATATACTTAAGTCACTTTACTTCGGCTTAATCCGGCTAAGTCAGTGATGTAAATCGTTATAATATCATTCTGCTACATGTTAATACAATTTAAAACCATGACCAGTAATGTTTTGGAATTAAAACATTGAAACTCTGATCTTTTCCTACGCATTTTACATGTGATTTCCCCTTAATTTCTACTCGAAACACTAAAACTGACCGTATTCGAAATTTCTGCCGGCAAATATTTTGAAACTCGGCCCAGAGGTGCAGAATGGTCCCAGGAACCATGTCCAATCATTGGTTTGGGTGGAAATTTTTTATTTATAATAACGGTCTGTGGGGGACCCGTGAAATGTATTCTACGAAACGAAACTATTGGCACTACGCCCCCCGGGGCATGGCCTTCCTCTAACGTGGGATTTCTGCTCCAGCGCCTCTGACGAGACAGGAGAAACCGGGACCGACGTTTTACTTCACCATCCGATAGAAGCTCAGTGGATAAGGCGGGAATCGAACCCGCGTCTCATAGCATCATCGGGATCGGCAGCCGAAGCCGCTACCCCTGCGCCACGAGACCCACGATGTATTCTAATCAGACGCGAATGCATTGGGCCACAACCATTTTTCTATTTTCAGCTTAGTTCTTCTTTGAGGTCTGTGAAAAGTGGCATTTATTGGGAAAATTTCCTGGCATCACTGGCTCACTCCAACAGGTGCTGCTGGTGGTGTTGGCGGTCACCCTTTGTTCTTTATTTGCCTTCCCTTTTCGCTCGTTTTTCTTCAGCTTTCGATTGGAATGGGTCGTCAAAAGTCAAACGTCAAAAGACTTGGCGCGTTTGTTTTTTTTTTATGGCGCTTGGTAATTATTTACATGTTTCGGGATTATTTTTCAAGTGAGTGACTAACTAATGTGCAAAAGAACATGTTGCCGGTAGTTGGAAGCAATTTTATATCTTAAGCGCTTTGAAATCGTTAGCGCAAGTGAAAAGATATTGATGGCGACTTTCGTTAAGCAGTTAACCTCTCATCTTGCGTGTGGATGTGTGTGCCACCAAAATGATGAGAAATGGTCTCGCAAAATAGAAATTATGATCAAAAGTGCATTAAATTTGATTAATTTGGCCAGTGCTGTTGCTGGTAAGTTTATAGCCTGAATAGTATTTTTGGAGCTTTAATCGAGCATCAAACTCTCCCTATGACGAAGATAGGTGTTTGATTAGAAAGGGTATATTTCCCCTAGTTTTTATTTTTTACATTAAAGATATGCTGCTATAAAAAAAATACAAAATATCAATGAATTCATGAAAAAATCCTAAGCTTTTACATTTTTATTGATCTGTCTCAAAATTCAGATTTTTTGCAAGATCATCAAGTTTTTATTTGAATTTTAAATGCATAAATACATTTCATAGCATGTAATCTGTATAGTTTCCAATCGACTTAAGAGGCAGTATTTGTAGATTCTGCTCGGTTTGTTCTAGAGGTCGTATCGAGGTGCTCCGATTTGGATGAAACTTTCAGGGTTTGTTTGTCTATACATGAGATGAACTCATGCCAAATATGAGCCCTCTACGACAAAGGGAAGTGGGGTAAAACGGGCATTGAAGTTTGAGGTCCAAAAAACATGAAAAATCTTAAAATTGCTCGCATTTCCGTAAAACTTCATCAATTCCAACTCTCTTAGATGCATTCGAATGGTCTTTTTAAGCCCTTCAAAATGTGCTATAGACATCCAGGATTGGTTTTACTTTTTCTCATAGCTTTTGCAAATTACTGTTAAAAATGGATTTTTTTAAAACCTTAATAACTTTTCCCAACAGCCTCCAACACCCATACTCCCATAGGTCAAAAGTTAGGGAATTTCATGGACTATAAGCCTACGGAAATAACTTTTTGGCCAATCGCAGTTTTTCTCATAATTTGACGATTTTTCTAGAACAAACATTTTACAACGTTAGTTTTTGCCCTGTAGACCGAGAAGACGGCACTTTTTGGTCTCAATTTTGTCATATTCGGAATCCTCGGACAATTTCACGTAATTTAGAAGTATTGGAGTTGTAATATTTCTTTAAAAAATAATTAAATAAAACATTTTTGAAAAAAGAAAAAGATCTTATTAACCCTATGACCAATACGTCAAATGCTGTATCAAGTAGGCGAAAACCTGTTTTACCCCCAATCCAACAAATTGTTAAAAAATATTTTAATTCATTCTAAACGGCAATTTTTCCAATCAAATTTACAACTCCAATACTTCTAACTTACGTGAAATTGTCCGAGGATTCCGAATATGACAAAATTGAGACCAAAAAATGCCGCTATGGCGGCCTACAGGGCAAAAACTAACGTTGTAAAATGTTTGTTCTAGAAAAATCGTCAAACTATGAGAAAAACTGCGATTGGCCAAAAAGTTATTTCCGTAGGCTTATAGTCCATGAAATTCCCTAACTTTTGACCTATGGGAGTATGGGTGTTGGAGGCTGTTGGGAAAAGTTATTAAGGTTTTAAAAAAATCCATTTTTAACAGTAATTTGCAAAAGCTATGAGAAAAAGTAAAACCAATCCTGGATGTCTATAGCACATTTTGAAGGGCTTAAAAAGACCATTCGAATGCATCTAAGAGAGTTGGAATTGATGAAGTTTTACGGAAATGCGAGCAGTTTTTTGGACCTCAAACTTCAATGCCCGTTTTACCCCACTTCCCTTTGTCGTAGAGGGCTCATATTTGGCATGAGTTCATCTCATGTATAGACAAACAAACCCTGAAAGTTTCATCCAAATCGGAGCACCTCGATACGACCTGTTTCACATCGGTGAAAAACTCGCTCTTAATAAGTTTTTTAATATACATTTCAGTTTTAGTCACAATATTTATTTTGCCACTCATTTTCTGGGGAAATTTTGGATTTTGGAGGGGGAACTGGAAATATAACATAAAAAAATCAAATTCACTAACAATCGAAATACCGTTCGATATCTTTTGGAAGTGTTCCGGATTGTGCTTCTCTCTTTAAAAAAAACGAAATTCAATAATTAAATAATCACTTACACATCATCGCACAAATGATTAGGTTGCCAGATCTTTAACTTTTATCAATATTCTAATTTTCCAATCAACGATTTAAATTAAGAATATTCTTAAAGTTATTTTACTCAAAATTTACAGCGTAACATCAAGTAAAATTGTATAAATATCAAGTAGCATTATTTGATGACACGGCTGCACGATTTTAATATTTCATAATTCATCCCGATATTCTTTCAAAACTCTATCAAACGATGCACAACAAAATGATCAAAAAAAAAAAAAAATTTAACTTACAATACTCGACATGGAAACTTAAATTAATGCCGACATACCGTAAACCATTGCAATGCATTGGGAGAAATTGACAAGATGATTTTGTTTTTCCAAAATATTGGATTTATATGAAAACATGTTCTGAGATAGTTTACACAATATCACAATGGTCGCACCATGCACTTAAAAAAAAGTTTTTTCAATCAGCTTTTTCGTTTTGAGTTATTTGCTAATTGTTTTAAAAGTTCTAAAAGTGAATTACTGCAAATTGTTTTTTTTTCGTACAGAGCCACATAATATAATGTTTATTTGGAAAATAAAATCCAAGATTTTATAGCAAAAGTGTCCAAATCTATATCATTTTATGTTCTTTTAACAGAATTAAAAGCGTAAAAAAAAATCAGATTTACAATGATTTTTTTTCTACTGAAAATTCTTTTTTGAATATTTTTCTGGATTCTGTATCAAAAACACTTAACTTTTCATTTAGAACTAATTTTCAATGCTTTTGTGAAAACTTGTCTCAGAAACCGAAAGTGTAGTCTGTTTTCCGATTTGAACTCGTTTTTACAGAAAAGAACATGACTCATTCGGAAAAAACGGAATCGACGTAACACCTTATTATGTGGCCCTCTTAAACCTTGCGGTTTCGTCAACGGATCAACAGGCGTGTATCGTTCTTTTTGCGACAAGACTCAGCCTCCCGGGTCTCCTAAGTGTGAAGGTATGGCACGGGGAGAGGGCACCGAAAACCTATATTTACACTAAGAATTTATTTGCGTCCGCCTCGGGATTCGAACCGGCGACCTCTGGATTGTGAGTCCAGTGCGCAGTCCGATTGATCCACACAGGCAGACGGTCATTCAGATTGTTGAATTAATCATGTTCAAACACAGCTTCGTTATTCTAGTTAATAAACTATCAAAACGTTTCAAAACACGTCTCTAAAAAGTTTAAAATAATTCCAAGCCATTCTGTTACACAGAAAAAAAGTTGAATTTTGGATTGTTGAAAATTTTTGGAAAATTTGGTAGATTGAATATTACTTCTTTTTTTGAGTAATATTACATTAAAAAATGTGTAAAAATGTAAACCTGGTGAATATTCATCAAAAATTGATAAAAATTCATAATTTTTTGGGGTAAAATTAATCATTTTTTTGCCACAAAATCTGTCACCAATTCGTGATGAATATTACCATCATTTTTTTCTGTTTAGTTTTTAATGCGAATTTTTCATTTTGCAAAAAAAACAGTAACTTATCAAAGTTTCTCGGAATACGGATGTGTAGAACACAGAATTTCGTAAGTGATTTTCATGAAAAGTCTCTACAGCTGACTTCGAACAACTATATGAATTCTGTTCAGGTACACAGAAAAAAAATGATGGTAATATTCATCAGGAAATGGTGACAGATTTTGTGGCCAAAAAAATGATTAATTTTACCCCAGAAAATGATGAATTTTCATCAGTTTTTGATGAATATTCATCAGGTTCACATTTTTACACATTTTTTATGTAATATTACTTAAAAATAGAGGTAATATTCAACCTACCAAATTTTCAATATTCCAAAATCCAACTTTTTTTTTCTGTGTACTTATACCATGACAAAACATTGCCCGATAATCGCAATATTTTTAAATTTTCACGAAAAATAGTCCTGTTGAGGATCTTCTGAATTCAATGTTAAAAAAAGTTCTCAAACTTGGAAAGGAATTTTAATTGGAGTTTGTCGAAATGGGAAATTTACAACGTAAGTTACACAGAAAAAAAAAGTTGAATTTTGGAATGTTGAAAATTTGGTAGGTTGAATATTACCTCTTTATTTGTGTAATACTACATAAGAAATGTGTAAAAATGTGAACCTGATAAATATTCATCAAAAACTGATGAAAATTCATCATTTTCTGGGGTAAAATTTATCATTTATTTTGCCACAAAATCTGTCACCATTTCCTGATGAATATTACCATCATTTTTTTTTCTGTGTAGTATCTGATCATTAAAAGGTTCAAAATGTGCATCATTTTGATCGGCAGCTGGATATGAGCTGTAATTCTTCTGCATAACTACACCTTGCTTCATCAAAACATGTACCGACAGATGCTCCGTGTTCATATGCTGTTTTTGAGAACAATTATCCATCCCAGATGACCAGTTTTGCATCCCGAACTCACTATCAAAAACCTGCAAGTCACACGGAAGTGGAACCAACAGCAGACCCCAAACTCTCAAGTTGTAGGTCAAGATAGCGCGTGTTGACCATCGACAACAGTTACCAATACCACCACCAAAAAGACTGACGGAGACAACCCCAGGCCAGGCACAACGTGTTATTAAGGCCACCTCGATCCATTCTCCGTCCAAAATTGATGGCCCCTCTTCCCGTTAGGTTGGCTTCTTGTCGTCAACAGCGTAAAGTTAAGGTTCAGCCGTCCAGACATCAACACTGCGTTCGATCAGCGGTCAGACCTGGGATAAACGTCACTGTCGGCCGCGCAAGACCGTGTCCGGGAAGGTCCAAGAGGAGGTGTCATAAAAACCACGAAGAGGCGTTTAGTGTGACTCTTTCGCTCTCTAGGACTAGTCATCGAGCCAAGAAGATGGTGCGGTTTGGTGGTCACCTGTTCTGCGCGATTGCGAGACTCCGTCATTAAGTTCAGCTTTGTCATCACGTGAGTCGTCGAGGTGTTGCAGGTTTTTGTTTAAGTCACTTTGGGCTGAGTATGAGTTGGGATTCAAACGTGGAAAATCAAATAGCATAGGATATCAGAATGATTCAAGAAGTTTTGAATTTTTATTCATGAAATCGTGAACAATGAAATGTAAAATGATAAGAGAATCATAATATCAACTCTTATTTAAGTAACGTTTTAAAATTATTTTTTAAGTAAAATCCATGGTTATATCGAGCAAACATCAAACATGATTGAAATAAACACAAACTGTTCCATTTATTACCCCAAACAACCGTTATCAAATATTTGCTCCAATCATTACAGTATCTATTCTAACGCATGGGGGTGGATTAATGGGGACAAGATAACGTTTGAGCGTCTCTGCAAGCAAACCCGGCTTATCTGTAGCTTTCTAACAATTGAATTCCTGCCAAGTTTGTCACACGCGAGGCGCAAGCAGCGTTGTCTGTGCTGTTTATCTTGCGAGGTCGGTCAAGTTCATTTTGTTGGGGGCTATTTTTATCTTATCAGCGGAAAAAATATATGCAATAGAATTGATAATTGTTCGGCCCGATCGTCCAGTCCCCTACGTTGTGCATTACTGCGGGGACGTCCGGAACAAGAAAACGAAACGAAACTACGACGGCGAACGAAGACACCACTGGGAGGACGGTACAATAAAATAAAACACGGCGACTTTCTTGGTCCCGATGAGACGACCAGTCTCAACGGGTGTCAAAACGCAACAGAACGTATATTTTCACAAACATTACAAACAACATTCAAAACAATAACAAGTCAAGCAGACGTCAGTTGCCACCACTGACGTCTCTTTCGTACTCACCCCCCCGTGCGACGGGGGGTAATAAATAATCGCCGATAATAGGGTCCGCGACCCAACATACCGGTCCCCTAAAATGGCACATTTTACCCTCTGCTTCTTCGCACGAATTCTTGCTGTTGCTGCTCCGGTCCCCATGATGTCCTCTGCTTCGCTACCGCCATCTTCCTTTTGCGCGACAGGCATCCTTCGATGGTTTCCACCTTCAGCAGCGATGAATGGGCAGCCACTGTGTGTCCGGAAGCTGCCGGCCTTGTCTCCGGTCAATTCATCCCTGGGTCCGATTTGACCGTACGCGGGAAAGGCTCTGTGGCCCCAGACTTGACTCGCGAGCACAAGCCTTGAACGCCGGATTACCTCAGGTCCGACACCGGGAACCAGCAGCCAGTGACCTTTCGCCATCAACACTCCAGTCCCCGTCAGGTCCTACCTAACTTCCGCGACCAAGTTCCACTCCTTACATCACAGCTGCTGCAGAGGCGCTGAAACCATCTTGCGTTACCATCGACAGCAAACAAAACAGCAAATGTTCCGGCGCAGCCCCCGCATCCTGGTCACGGCACCAATGTTCGGCCCGATCGTCCAGTCCCCTACGTTGTGCATTACTTGCGGGGACGTCCGGAACAAGAAACGAAACGAATATTACGACGGCGGACGAAGACACCACTGGGAGGACGGTACAATAAAATAAAACACGGCGACTTTCTTGGTCCCGATGAGACGACCAGTCTCAACGGGTGTCAAAACGCAACAGAACGTATATTTTCACAAACATTACAAACAACATTCAAAACAATAACAAGTCAAGCAGACGTCAGCTGCCACCACTGACGTCTCTTTCGTACTCACCCCCCCGTGCGACGGGGGGTAATCGCCGATAATAGGCCGATAATAGGGTCCGCGACCCAACAATAATATTGATGACGGGTTGGGTCGATTTTTAAGTGTGTGTCAATTTATTTTTTATTAAAACGAAAATTGTCGATATTTTTACTTAAAATTTTGTGCTTATTTTCATACAAATCGATGAAGTCCATGCAAAACAACAGTGCTGAATAGTACTTTTCAGCATCCATTTGAGTGTTGAGTGCTAATTTCAAGCTTAATTTCCGAAATTTGGAAACAAAACGTATCGCAAAATGCTTCTAGATTTTTTTTTTGCTAAATATCAATGAATGTATGAAAATATTTTTTGCAACTCCATTGCACAGTGGTCCAGATCGCAAAATAAAGTGGAAAATGGATTTTCCGAAAAATGGTGAAGCTTTGGTGTCTTCAGAAGAGTTGTTGCAAATGAAAAGATGGGTGATTTTGATAATCTTTTCAGGAATATTTTGGGGAATTTTCTCCCTTTTAAAAACTTGTTGGGCTTGCCAATCTAAGCAACTTTGTCGAAAACACCAACATTTCGTAATCTACGCCTTCCACGACCAAATCAAAAGCAAGCATCTGAGCAAACCTTCAAAAATCAGTTTTTTAACGAGGCAATTCAAGGTTAAGTTTTAGAGAAAAGTGATGTTCGGGCACTTTTATAGATCTAAAAAACAAACATTTTTTTTTTGGCAAGCCAATTTGGACTTAAGATTCAAAAGTTACAGCAATTTTAAAATAAAAAAAATATGCAAATATTAAATATCTCGAAAAGTCGCAAGCCAAACTTGGAGCGCCAGCTTGTCTTTGAAAGGGGAGATTCAGCACTACAAACGCTGAAAAAATCCATATGGGACCACCCTAACGAAATACGAAAATTGTTCAAATATATGTTATTCCATGTAATTTTCCCCGCTGAATCTGAATCTGTCCTCAGAATCAAGCAAAAGTATCAAAAAAAAAAAAGATTTTTTGGTAAAATTTTGGTTAAATGTCAATTTTACATGGGTAATTCACTACCAACTCACACGAAATCGGGAAAAGTTGCCCCGACCCCTCTTCGATTTGCGTGAAACTTTGTCCTAAGGGGTAACTTTTGTCCCTGATCACGAATCCGAGGTCCGTTTTTTGATATCTCGTGACGGAGGGGCGGTACGACCCCTTCCATTTTTGAACATGCGAAAAAAGAGGTGTTTTCAACAATTTGCACCCTGAAACGGTGATGAGATAGAAATTTGGTGTCAAAGGGACTTTTATGTAAAATTAGACGCCCGATTTGATGGCATACTCAGAATTCCGAATAAACGTATTTTTCATCGAAAAAAAAAAACACTAAAAAAGTTTTAAAATTTCTCCCATTTTCCGTTACTCGACTGTAAAAATTTTTGGAACATGTCATTTTATGGGAAATTTAATGTACTTTTCGAATCTACATTGTCCCAGAAGGGTCATTTTTTCATTTAGAACAAAATTTTCCATTTTAAAATTTCGTGTTTTTTCTAACTTTGCAGGGTTATTTTTTAGAGTGTAACAATGTTCTACAAAGTTGTAGAGCAGACAATTACAAAAATTTGATATATAGACATAAGGGGTTTGCTTATAAACATCACGAGTTATCGCGACTTTACGAAAAAAAGTTTTGAAAAAGTTACTTTTTGCGTTTCTCTTTGTTTCGTCGTCCGTGTCTGTCGCGGGTGACCATGAATGGCCATGATCGATGACGACCAACTTTTTCAAAACTTTTTTTCGTAAAATCGCGATAACTCGTGATGTTTGTTTCAGCCTGTGTGGATCAATCGGACCGCGCACTGGACTCACAATCCAGAGGTCGCCGGTTCGAATCCCGGGGCGGACACAAAAAATTCTAAGTGTAAATATAGGTATTCGGTGCCCTCTTCCCGTGCCCATACCTTCACACTTAGGAGACCCGGGAGGCGGAGTCTTGTCGCAAAAAGAACGATACACGCCTGTGGATCCGTTGACGAAACCGCAAGGTTTAAGAGGGCCACATTATAAGGTGTTACGTCGATTCCGTTTACTCGTGATGTTTATAAGCAAACCCCTTATGTCTGTATATCAAAATTTTTATAATTGTCTGCTCTACAACTTTGTAGAACATTGTTACACTCTAAAAAATAACCCTGCAAAATTAGAAAAAACACGAAATTTTAAAATGAAAAATTTTGTTCTAAATGAAAAAATGACTCTTCTGGGTCAATGTAGATTCGAAAAGTACATTAAATTTCCCATAAAATGACATGTTCCAAAAATTTTTACAGTCGAGTAACGGAAAATGGGAGAATTTTTAAAACTTTTTTAGTGTTTTTTTCGATGAAAAATACGTTTATTCGGAATTCTGAGTACGCCATCAAATCGGGCGTCTAATTTTACACAAAAGTCCCTTTGACACCAAATTTCTATCTCATCACCGTTTCAGGCTGCAAATTATTGAAAAACACCTCTTTTTTCACATGTTCAAAAATGGAAGGGGTCGTACCGCCCCTCCGTCACGAGATATCAAAAAACGGACCTCGGATTCGTGATCAGGGACAAAAGTTACCCCTTAGGACAAAGTTTCACGCAAATCGAAGAGGGGTCGGGGCAACTGCTGTGTGAGTTGGCGGAGAATTACCCACATGGAAACCCAAAATATGACCAAAGCATTATATCATTTATGGGTTGTTTTCGACTGGTGCACTTCTGGAGTTTTTTTTTGAAAAGGTCCAATAAACCAAAATTCCAGTTTTTGCTTTTTGGGTGTTTTTGAAATCGCATTAAATATTAAAAAACTGGGTGATGAATAGAGAGTATGCGTTATGTGATTTTCGAATGACCCCACTTTGTTTGCATTTATAAAGTAGGAGGCTGTTCAAGCAAAAGCATGACTTTTTTCTTACTGGTAAATGAGCTGTTATGTAATCAATAGGGTTAGTGAAATTTCACGATTTCGCGGACAGCGTGAAATCCGCGAAATTTGGCTTTTTCCACGAAATCCCGTGAAACTTTATGTTTGTGTGAAAATGTAACGATTTTTCTCAAAATAATTTATCAAACTCAAAAAGGAATAAAAATAATCTTATGAACTACTGTAGAATTAAGCGAGTGAATACCCTGGTTTAATTACTAATATAGGGTTAGTGATTTTTGACGATTTCGTGGACGGCGTGAAATTCGTGAAATTTATCAATTTTCTCAAATCATTTTTTAAATAATAACTTCATCAAAAATTACTATTTAATTAAATTTTATTAGTTTTCAATTAAAAAGCTTGAATATATATACAGCAATTCTATTTGAAAAGAGCCCAAACCGAAAAAAAAGTTCTCCGATCGGGCTCAAAATTTTTCTGGGGTTCCTTGGCCAAAATAATTAGACCAGTATTTTTTTGATTGACCATTAGGGTGACCAACGCAGTGGTGGTCTGAAAAATGGCAATTTTCGTCATTTTTCGCAAAACCTCTTTTTTTGAAAAATCATATCTCCGCGCCATTTCATCCGATTTCAGCTGTCTTAGACGCAAAAGAAAGGGTTAGTGAAATTTCACGATTTCGCGGACAGCGTGAAATCCACGAAATTTGTCTTTTTCCGCGAGATCCCGTGAAATTTTATGTTTGCGTGAAAATGTAACGATTTTTCTCAAAATATTGTATCAAACTCAAATAGGAATAAGAATAATCGTAAGAACTACTGTAGAATCAAGCGAGTGAATAATTACTAATATAGGGTTAGTGAATTTTGACGATTTATGTTCGCCGACGGTATAAAGCTCTTGAAATTTATCAATTTTCTCAAATATTTATTTTTTTCAAATAGCATTATAATAAATATTTCAACAATAAAGACTATTTAAGTAAATTTTATTAGTTATCCTATTGAAAAGCTTGAACCATTCGAACCATTTGAAGAATTGTGCAGGTTTTTCAGTATTTTAGAAACTAACTAAATTTATTAAAATACTACTCTTTTATTTGAAAGGTATGATTTCAAAAGAAATTAAAATAAATTCAGCTTTATTCAAAATGAAATAAATTTTATCATTGAACCTTTAAAAAAAATTCTGATTTTTTCTGAGTCCTGTTTAAATAATTTTAACGATATTTGATTATTTATTAGGGTGGATGATTCTCTAGAAAGTTAAAAATAGCACCTTTTTTGTTTTCTGTTCTAATTTTGAATAAAAATTTCTATTTCGTTACCAATTATATTATTTTTGCCTATTGATTTTAAATTAAGCTTTTGAAAAAGGAGATGAAAACCTTAAAAAATATTTTAAATGGCCTAATTGTCGCAGAAAATTAAAACTATTTTACTCATTTTGGCTGGACAAGATTGTTGAATCTTGCTTTGATATGAAATTCAATAAAATGTAAACTGATAAAACAGAAGCAAATCAGCGAAAACTTTTTAGCTTTATAAGTCAAATATTAAAAAAAAGCAGTTCAAAAATGATAATACGCATGCTTAAATTTTGTTTCAAAATATAAATAGAGCCCATCCATTAACCAGATGGAAACTTTTTTGAAAATAAGCAGATTTTTTTTTGTGTCAAGTTAAAATTTAGTGAGGATTTTTTTTAAGTTTATTGAAGAATAATATTTAATGAAGCTAAAAAGTTTTTGTGATTTAAACATAAGATTTTCAGAGTTACTTTAACATTTTTCACGTTCCGTGAAATTTGCGTGAAATTTTGTGTTTTGAAATTGAGGTCCCCGTGAAATTTTCTATTTTCGAGCGTGAAAAATCACTAAGCCTAATTGTAAGTCATCATTTCTAAAAAAAATGCATAAACAATTGTTAAACAATGTATAGTTTTGGTTAAAAATCAATTTTACAAGCCTTTTGCAATGGATTTTTTTTGTTGATCGATATTTATATGTTGTCCTCCCCCCTGATTTTGGGGAAAATATGTAGGAGAGGGGTGGATACATAAATAAAATTGGCAATAGCTTTGTTTTTACAAATATTATGGAATACTCATGGTACTCAAATATTTTTGCTATAACACAATTATAAATACCTTCACCGCGATAGTGAACCGCGTTTTTGTTTAAATAATATTTTTTGCAATGTAATTAAACTTGTCGCACGTCACTTTTTGACGTTCCAAGAATGCGAGTTTTGAAATTTGACAAGAGCACCCAATGTAAACAATAACAAACACGATTTCTTTGGCTAACCATTCCATGCATTTTCTCGTAATTTGGTTGTCGGAATCCCAAATAATAATCAAAAACTAACTTAATCCACCTATGTGGTTGGAGCCTTCCTCACTTATTACCAACAATGGCTGATATGATGGAATTGTACAAAAATTTCATCTATTTTTAAGATCCGGAATAAAAAAGTACATCAATATCACTTAAGTGGCCATATCTCGAGACAGGGTTGCCAGATCTTCAATGTTTTAGGCTCGTTGGAAAGATCTTCTGATAACCTAACCAACGATGGGTTGGATGGTGGATCCGGACATAGTTTACATACATTTAAGTGAGATCCGGCATCCAAAAAGTACATCAATATCACTTAAGTGGATATATCTCGAGACAGGGTTGCCAGATCTTCAATATTTTGGACTCGTTGGAAAGGTCTTTTGATAATCTAACCAACGATGGGTCGGATGATGGACCTGGACATAGTTTACATACATTTAAGTGAGATCCGGCTTCCAAAAAGTACATCAATATCACTTAAGTGGGCATATCTCGAGACAGGGTTGCCAAATCTTCAATGTTTTAGGCTCTTTGGAAAGATCTTCTGATAACCTAACCAAAGATGGGTTGGATGGTGGATCCGGACATAGTTTACATACATTTAAGTGAGATCCGGCTTCCAAAAAGTACATAAAAATCACTTAAGTGGACATATCTCGAGACAGGGTTGCCAGATATTCAATGTTTTGGACTCGTTGGAAAGGTCTTCTGATAACCTAACCAACGATGGGTTGGATGGTGGATCCGGACATAGTTTACATACATTTAAGTGAGATCCGGCTTCCAAAAAGTACATCAATATCACTTAAGTCGGGATATCTAGAGACAGGGTTGCCAGATCTTCAATGTTTTGAACTCGTTAAAAAGGTTGTTTGATAACCTAACCAAAGATGGGTCGGATGGTGGATCCGGACATAGTTTACATACATTTAAGTGAGATCCGGCTTCCAAAAAGTACATCAGTGAGGAAGGCAAAATGTTTACGGTAGTCTGGCATGTAAGTGTGTCAAACGCGTTCTGACCTGAAATCCCTTTGGCCAGTTGTCGCACATACAGTAATCAGCTCAACAAGGTTGAAACTTTATTTTCATATGAAGAGTGACAACAATGTTCGGAGTTTTTTTTTGGTTTTTATTGAATATCGCAGAATTGAAAACGAATTCTGGGTAAAGGTCAAAAGGTGACTTATTGTGAGCTGCAATAAAATGGCGTTCTCAACTCAATTCGACCCAAAATGCACGTGCGACAGCTTAGCACGACAGCGACGATTTATAATGGCCCCTGATTTTAAGAGAAATTTGTTCAGTGGGAGCAGACTAAACCTAAAATAAAATCTGTGCTTGTCTTATTGCTACTTGAAAAAATCTTCACTATGCAACTTTAACGAGTGTCGACGAACTAGCGACCCTTAAAAATAAATGATGCTTAAAATGAGCCTTCAGTTCAAGGTAAATAAATTTTCTAAAAGATTATAAACGAACGATATGCTTTCCAAACTAATGTTTTGGAAACAGCTCTTTTGATGTTATGAAGGGTAAAAGCAAAAGTTTCCCTTTCAAAAACTCAATAGTCTTTTGTTTACACTAAAAGTCAAAACTTTCCCGAACCCACTTAGTTTAGTGTTCAAAGCTCACCCATTACTTTTATCGCATGCCGCACAATTAGTGGCAATATTTGTACTTTTCCTCAGTCGGTAGCTTCCAAAAAACCCCAACTACCTCAATTTTTGCATATCTGGCGTGCGAAAAAGTAAACATTACGCTCACGATTCGTGGTTCCGCTAATCTGAACCGGAAAGTGCTGCCAAACCTTCTGGCGCTCGCGTTTGTTTGTGTGAGGTATGCAAATTTTCCCCAGAAATCCACTTCTCAAATCTCCAAATCGCGCTCGAAAGTAAAAACAATCCCCTTAACATTGGGCAGATATCTACTGGTTCGGCACTTTTTGGGAAGTGTTATTTTCTCATCCATTGAATTCAAAGCCGATGAAAAAGAAAACAAAAACTCATTCGATTCTTTTCAGTGAGCAAGGTAAGGTGGTGGGGTCGTCTCGACCATCAGCCCTACTTGAACGAAAACAAAAAAAAGATGAACCCCGCTCGCAATTGTTCCGCGCGCGAAGAGACGTTTTGGGTTGTTTTTACGCAAAACATTGGATTGCACACTTACGCCCAAGGTACCCACGGTCATTGGCGGAGGGAAATTTTTTCGATTGTCTTTTTGATCGGGCAGAGAGAAGAAGGTTGAGGGAGGGGTTTGATAGAGGCACTTAAAGTTAGAAAATATGAAATTGTTTATTTAAGTATTGAATTGAAAATATCAATAATTAAGAAACTTAATCCTTCGCAGTGTAAAAAAATCTTGAAGTATTGGACTTTTTTTTCAAATCCTTAATTTGAACAATTTTGAGTGTATCGAGTGTGCACCAAAATATAGATGAAAATCGTGAGACATAATTCTTTTGTTGAGCCCAACCGTGATCATAAAGTTTGATGGTGTTGTGTGGAAAATGAAGAAGACTAATTTAGTGTGTGCGAAACAAAACTAATTTTTATATAACAATGCGATCGCACGTCCATCAGATTGAAGGTTTTTCGATCCTGTTTTTAGAAATTTGTTGTTTAATTGATTTTGACTCCCGTACAGTTGATTTGCAGTAATTAGTTTTTTTAAATGTATAATTCGATGAAGCAATTTTAGCCACACAAATACTTTTTGCGGTGCTGTATTTCAAAAACTCACAAATGATTCGAAACGCAGAAAAAAAATTAATGCATCGTATGCACTCAAATTCATTTTAAAAGATTTAAAAAAAAACCCTTGATTTTTTTTATTTTTTTACAATTGTTGATCCGACCTTTGGTTACTGATTGAATAATGAAAGATAGACAGCTGATAGGTGTCTGATGAACTGAAAACCAAGGATCCGGATATTCGGTTCAAAGATCAGAAATCACTCACTTATCCCGAATGAATCTATAGCGCGCTATCATTCGCGAGCGAACACGACTCGCTAGCTTCCAGCGGTTTGTTTAATCGCCTCACGGGACCATCCATAAATCACGTGGACACCTTAGGGGGGTACATGCAAAATTTCGAATCGTTTGATACCCATATTGCGAAATCTAAAAATTTGAGTATTTTCGAGAAAATACGGTATTTTGTGAAAATTTGAGTACAGTCCAAAATTTCACTTCGGATAATCGTATGACGAAAAAAAAATGTTTTTTTCGTTGTCTTAATTTTGTTTGTTGTGTTTAGGTATGACTAATAAACTACTCTTAAGTGATTTATAATTGTTAAATCCAAGATGGCGACCCAAATGGCGATGTAGTTCTATTGAAAATATTAAAATTTGACTAAAATGGGGTCGCAGAGCTCTAATTTGATGTTAAAAATAAGAATCAAAACTTCGGATAATCGAGGCTTCGGATAATCGATTTTGGACTGTATTTCATTAAAAAAAAACTCAAAACAGTGAAAATGCATGCAAAATTTCGAATCGTTTGATACCCAATTATAAAAAAATACGGTATTTAGTGATTTTTTGAAGTATTTATACTTTGAAACTCACCATTGTAACAAATATTTACTAAGAGGAAGCTTGAAAATTCAACATAATTTGGTTGGTTTTAGTCAATTTTAGAAGTATATTTAGTATAAATTATCGTTCGTAGCGATAGCGATAGATTATCGTTATCGTACCGACGATAACAATAACCATAATCGTTATCGTTAGACGATAATATTATCGACGATAATTCTATCAATAAACAACTTGCTGCCAACCCAAGTAACAATTTACGTTTTAATTCACTCTGGAAGAATATTTTAAGAGTCTCTGGAAAGATTCGAGCAAAAAACCGCTTTATCCTGAAAGCAGCAATAAAGAAGAGTTAAAGCAGCAATAAGTGTAAAATGGACCATTTTAGGAGGTTGTCAAGAGCGTATTTCAGGAGAGTTCTAGAGCCAAACAGTATTGCTGTTGATTTTTAACGGACTCTCCAGATACTCTCAAGAGATCTAATAGAACTTATTCTAAAGCTAATCAAATTTGTAGCTTTATTGAAGATCTCTTGGTAGCCGCAATAAAACATGATTTAAACTTTTTTATTCTTGATTAGGATAAATTATATTTTATCAAGCAAATATGGGTGCAAGATTTACTTTATTAAATCCAACTATTCTTTGAAACTTTTAACGACAAATGGTTAACTTTATTCGGTGACATGAATATAATAATTATATAAATAAGTGTTTGATTATCGATTCAATCATATTGCGAAAACCCATGCCATTAAAATTTCACCAATCAATTTCTAGAGATACCTCGAAAAAATAGACACCGAATACATTATTCTGTCAGAATAACTCTCATTTTTCATAAAATTTAAGCAAACTTTTCTTGTTTAGCTGTAATCATCATCATGGCGTCCATCTAGGTCGCTATTTTTTCATTTAAACATGGCGAAATTCGTTAAATCTATTTGTTCTGACTTAAAGTTATTAGAAAAACATCTTTTCTTGAGATGCTCTTGATCAAGAACAACGTTTCTTGAAAAGCTCTTGTTTAAGATTAAGCAAGGGGTTCTAGACTGGAGTGAGCTTTGACATAGTTTTAACCCAGAGTAAAATGCACAATACTGCGACCGTAGCGCATGCAAGTTTTAGCCCACTGGAGATAGATCCAAAAATCATGTGTTGGCACATTTTCGTCATTTTCGTGAATTACGAATAACGAGTTTTCGTCAAATTTGAATGAAACTAGGATTTCGTTCAGTTCACCGTTTTTATTTATTTATTTATTTATTATAACAGAAAAGAATACTTGTCACTTTTTTTCACTTGATGATTCGGAAACGCCTTCCAATGTTCAATGCCGGAAGCTCAGAAAGATGCACAACACTTGTTTCATCACCTCACGAATCTAAATTTGACACAATTGAATCACTAACTCACATAACAATTACGAATGCAGTATGATCTTTTTTAATTTAATAAAAGAGCTTGCCCGGCACTTTAGAAACGTCTGATCTTCTTGCTGCTAAAAGTAGACTGAGTTTGACATTTGAAAGGTCAAGACAAAAAGATTTCGAATAAAGCTTTCCCTAAACAACTTGGTTTTAATACTGATTTGGTGAAGTCAATTTGATCTGGGAATATCTTCTTCAAGATAACTGTAAGTACATAAAAAAGAGATTATTAAAACTTTGCTCCATGTTCTTCGAGAACATTTCAAGATTTTTTCAAGATAATTCTAGAACAGTATTTTGCTAAGCCCAAAAAGACTTGATAAAAGCTTTTATAAAAGCAAGACGCTTTTTTTAAATGTTTTATAAAAACTGATAAAACTTAGGAGCATTTGGATTGCTACTTGGGAATGTTTCTTTAATTTTGCGTAAACAACAAAATTACAAAATATTTTTGATGAAATAGATTTTTTTCAAATGATCAGAACAAAGCCGATCGCGGACTATTTTGAGTCAGCTTCGAGCGAAATAGCGCAATCGATCTCTCTGAACCATTCGCTATACTACCCGATTGGAGTGAGAGGGAGAGCAAAGAGAGCGAGAGTTTCCAGTAGCGATTGTGGAAGTGACAAACTCACGTGTGAAAGGGTTTGTTTTGAGTGAGGACCATTTTTTTACATTAATAATTATATTTAGGATGTTTGGGATCGTTTAACTTTTCTTTCAGCAAAAAAAATGTTAGTACTTACATATTGTGGAAACTTTTCGAAACTAAACAACTGGAAAGGCGTTGAATGGCTCTTAAGTTCAAATTTCATAGTTTTTTTTCTTTTTAAGGGGGGCCTTCAACATAGTCAAGGGACATAGAGTTCAAAAATATTTGCATCGGCCTTATCCTTTGTTGAAACATTTTTTAGGCAGTTTCCAGCCACAGTTAGTATTAATGTCGTCTTTACCTTTAAATTCAAACTTTTTAAAGCAAAGTTTGTATTTCAAATTATGTTCTTACGGTTTATCTTAAGAGCGAGTTTTTCGCCAATGTGTAACAGGTCGTATCGAGGTGCTTTGATTTGGATGAAACTTTCAGCGTTTGTTTGTCTATGCATGAGATGAACTCATGCCATATATGAGCCCTCTACGACAAAGAGAAGTGGGGTAAAACGGGCTTTGAAGTTTGAGGTCGAAAAAACATTAAAAATCTTAAAATTGCTCGCATTTCCGTAAAACTTCTTCAATTCCAACTATCTTAGATGCATTCGAAAGGTCTTTTGAAGCACTTCAAAATGTACCGTAGACATCCAGGATTGGTTTGATTTTTTCTCATAGCTTTTGCAAATAACTGTTAAAAATGGATTTTTTTAAAACTTTAATATCTTTTTCCAACAGCCTCCAACACCCATACTCCCATAGGTCAAAAGATAGGTAATTTCATGGACTATAAGCGTACGGAAATAACTTTTTGGCCAATCGCAGTTTTTCTCATAGTATTTCGATTTTTCTATAACAAACATTTTACAACGATAGTTTTTGCCTTGTAGGCAAGGGTCCTGATTGTTCAAAATCAACCACTCCATTCGCGAGCACAAATAGCAGGCGACGCGATACTGCCCTGATGAATTCCTACTGTTTGTTACTTTCTCACCATTCGCTCTCGAACTCTCTCGCTTCTACTCTCCTTCTCTCTCTGATCGGCTCAGTCTCCGAACGGCTCAGGCAGGCCGAACGTCACCGATCACTCTGAACTGAAAACAGTTTTTCTCTGATGCGCTGCGTTATACTCATTCATTTGGGTTGCTCAAAATCAATGTTATCAATTAAATTGTGCATTTATTTTGATTTCATAAAATTATAGACACCATTCAAAGAAACTTCCACAAAAAAAAAAAATCAAATTGATTGCAAACTTAGAGCGTGAAGACAAAAAGACTGCCGCGCTGGCATTTTGTGAGAATGGCTCTTCGCTGAGCATGGTAGTGTGTGAGTGTCGTCGAGCGACGGAGTAGGCAAAAATTTTCACGATGTATTTGTTCGCTGAGTGAACAGTTCGGGCCACTCGCTGGCTGCTTGCGAGTATCATTCGCTCATGAATGCTAGCGGGTTAGAATAGGCGACGACTAGATAGGCGATGAGTGAGTGGTTTCTGTTCATTGAACCGAAAATCAGGACCCTTGCTTGTAGGCCGTCATAGCGACACTTTTTGATCTCAATTTTGTCATATTCGGAATCCTCGGAAAATTTCACTTTAGTTAGAAGTGTTGGAGTTGTTAATTTGAATGGAAAAAATGCCATTTAAAATGAATTACAATATTTTTTAACATTTTGTTGGATTAGGGGTAAAACAGATATTCGCCTACTTAATACGGCATTTGACGTATTGACCTCAGAGTAAATAAGATCAATTTCTTTTTACGAAATTGTTTTATTTAATTATTTTTGAAATCAAATTTACAACTCCAATACTTCTAACTAACGTGAAATTTTCCGAGGATTCCGAATATGACAAAATTGAGACCAAAAAGTGCCGCTATGACGGCCTACAGGGCAAAAACTAACGTTGTAAAATGTTTGTTATAGAAAAATCGAAATACTATGAGAAAAACTGCGATTGGCCAAAAAGTTATTTCCGTACGCTTACAGTCCATGAAATTACCTATCTTTTGACCTATGGGAGTATGGGTGTTGGAGGCTGTTGCAAAAAGATATTAAGGTTTTAAAAAAATCCATATTTGACAGTAATTTGCAAAAGCTAAGAGAAAAAATCAAACCAATCCTGGATGTCTATGGCACATTTTGAAGTGCTTCAAAAGACCTTTCGAATGCATCTAAGAGAGTTGGAATTGAAGAAGTTTTACCGGAATGCGAGCAATTTTAAGATTTTTAATGTTTTTTCGACCTCAAACTTCAAAGCCCGTTTTACCCCACTTCCCTTTGTCGTAGAGGGCTCATATTTGGCATGAGTTCATCTCATGCATAGACAAACAAACGCTGAAAGTTTCATCCAAATCGGAGCACCTCGATACGACCTCTAGAACAAACCGAGCAATATTTACAAGTACTGCCTCTTAAAATTAAACACTTCATGAGAAAAAGAAGAGATCATCAATGAGTAAACGATATTTTAATGCATCGTTTATTTATTTCTCACCACCAGATTTGATTGTTGTTTATGTTTTTTAAAGATTGAACCAGCGAAAATTAATTTTACCGGTCAGGTTTTCGAAAGGTTTTAAGTACTTATCCGATTATCCGAAGTCCCATACAAACCTTCGGCAAATTGAGTTTCGGATAATCAAGTCTGAACTGTATTACATTTTGTTTTGTTGAAATCTTTTGGTCTGATGATTTATCCTTATTACAACTTCAAACTTTTATTGAAAAAAATAATAACATACTTTAAAATTAATGAACTTAATTAATATTCAACTTTAATCCAATTCCACCCATCTTCAACGCCCCGTTGCCACTAATCTAAGATGACATCTATTAAATTATATTTAACTCCTCTATCACCATAAAAACAGGTTGACTGGCCCCCTCCAAAAAAAAAATACGACCGGTTTTAATATCTGGAATGTTTCGTCCTAACCGCGATCCTAGCCAGACGATACCAAAAATCAGGTTCTCTTCCCTTATTCGAAAGACTTGCTTCACTTTCCGTTGAAATCTTTTGATGGCCTCCCTCTCTCAACTCATCTCATCATCATCATCACCGCCGTCGTGATTCGACACTTGAAGACAAATTCGACATCGATTGAGTGACCTTTTTTTCCCCGCCAGCAGCGCCTACTTTGCTCCCCTCTGACCTGACACTCTCTTTTTTGCGTTCTCTCATCCCTCAACTCACGTGTTTTCGCCGTAATAATTCCGTTCGATTCCTTTACTCCTCCGTTTTGCACGAAAGCATTCCACCACGGGTGCGGTTCTTCTTTGTGCTTGTTCTTGCTGTTGTTCCTTTCTCTCACTTCTCACTCCCTTTTCCCTTTCCTCTCCCGACTTTCTTAACTTTTCGTTCCTTCGCATGATGGGTTTGCGGCATTAGCATTTTTATTTTCTTTTCGTGCTTCTTTCCCGTCTTACGAGGCGTCTTTTTTCCCTTTCGAGTAACGTGTTACGACTTTTGTGTTCCTTTCCTTCACCAACACACCGACGCGCCTCCTTCGTTCAAGCATTTGTTATTGCTTCTCTTTCGATCGGTTTTCGTGGTCATCGTTTAGTCGACTGACTGTTTTCCGATCGATTTCGCATTTTTCAATTTCGCACCCGCGCCGCTTTTCGCGGCATCCATGCGTTTAATGTTCCACTCTGATAGAGACGCATTTTTCGAGCCTGCTCGGGTGTCCACCAGGCGTCCATCAAAATGTCTCACTGATCAACTCGCACTCGCGATCGTCATTGAAAAATGATGATCATCAATGATTGCGGCGCGCCTCTACTCGCCAGCCTGCCTGCACGACAGGTAACGCTGCACCAATACAATCACCGTTAATTGAGAGAAAGAAGTTGAGCGATCTACAGAGTGTGGTCACCAATACCAACGCCCGCCGTTGATCGCGTTGTTGACGGATGGATCTCGTGTCTCCGTTGAGACGATCGTTCTCGTCGTAGCAGGCGCGTGAATGTTTGTTTGAGAAATTCACCGAATCCCGCTTCTCGCGCAAAGTTCGCTTTGATTCATGCTTTGCTGGCATGGAGAAGTCTGACAGATAAAGGGAGAGGCGGGGTAGGTGGAAAGTGGTGGCAGGGGGGAGGGGAGAGGAAGTTTACCCAGGTGAGGGTTGTAGGTTGGAACGCGGTGGGCTTCGTTCGAAGCGCTCTGGTGACAGGTAAGCAATTTTGGGGGAAGATTAGTGAGGAATGTTTATTGTTTTATTGGATTACTGGGGAAGATGCAAATAAATAAAGGATCACGGATTTGTTCAGGAGATACTAAAAAGTGTCAGTTCAATTCGAGGTTTAAATAGAATCACGCTAAAATTAACGTCTAAACCAGAGGAGCCCAACCCAGGGTTGCCAGGTTTCCAGATAAATCTGGAATTGTCATTTTTTCAGGTTTTGACATACCCAAATATCAACTTTACCATCTGATGCAATATACTTTCAAATCATTTATAACTTTTCTTCCTTTCCTCATTCATAATTGTTGAGTTTTTGTCAGCCAAATTTTTCCAGATCTTGTATGAGTATTGGGTCAATGTTTATTTTTATTTTGGCCAGGCAATTGCATCCAGCTCGCGACTGATTTTGAAAATTGTTCAATTAATGGTCCTTTAGGCCGCTAATAAAATAATAATAATTAGGTTGAATGTCAAAATTTAAGAAGTAACCATAAAATTTTGAAATTTGAAAACATGCACGGAAAATGAATTCCTGAAATCGCGAATTGTGTTCATGAATGTGAGAACCTCGAAGGAATTTATTCACGTTCATAGTGCAAATGCACCATACGCTTGAATAAATTCCTTCGTGGTTCTAGCATTCATGAACACAATTTACGATTACGGGAATTGATTTTTTTTTCTGTGTAAGATAAAACAAAATTATGATTGTTTTTAACGTGAAGACTTCAATCATTGCATTGATTTTTTGTTCAAAGATATAAATTTTGCGTCGCTTTAAATATTTTGACAAAATTCCTTCTACAAGTTGTTTAGAATAGTGCCCTACACATGCTGATTCCTTTTGGAAACGGTTATCCCATTTCTTGCAAAGTTATGGAAATCGTCATAATCAATGATTGCCAACTAGGACGTCAATGATTGTACCACATAATTAAATAAATTTTTAAACACATTTGATTTAGACCAAAAAATCTTTCAGTGGCTTCAAGAAGGCAACAACCGGCACATGCTGATTCATTTTGCTGCAGAAATTCGTTAAATTGAATTCAATACAGAAAATTTTAGAGTGATGATCAATTATCTTCGAAACCTTAACTGTCTTAATCATTCCATGTTGGAACAATTATTTCTTTGACTAAGGCACTAACGATAATGAAATAATTGTTCCTACAAGGATTATAATGAAACACACAGTATTCACTTATTGTAACTTGATTATTCACCAATAAATCCAAATTTAATTTAATTTAACAATAATTTTTTTTTGTTCGAATAAATATCCCTTTTTTCTTTAAACTAATGCTGATTAAAATGTGTTTTGAATTTAAAGGAATAAAAAATAATACAAATAAAAACACGTATTTTAAAGTATATGTCACACTGGTTAAGTTGTTTTGCAATCATTAGTTTTCAAAATTTACGTAAAATAATGCATTTGAAATTGGTTTCAATTGATTGAACTTGTAATTTCATTGATTTTTTTGCAATATCACTGTAACTTTTGGTTCGATTTGTTAAGTTTAAAAGTTAATTTTTGTGAAGTTTTCTACTTTTTTCGTTAAAAATAAAATTGAAAATTCTGAATCAGGAATATATTTTTGAAATGGCTTAAAAACACGTAGTTTTAATATTTTCAATTGTTGGCCTACATTAAAAAAAAGTTATTGAAAAGAGCAGAAAATTTCACAAACATCATAAAAGGTAAATTGTTTGTTTGACAATAATTTGGATTAATTCCAAAATTAATTACTCATCACTCCGGTACCAGATTTTTTCCATCCTAAAATCTAGCGGAAACTATGTATTTTGTGTCCAAATTAAAAAAAGTGATTCGAGAATTCAATTTTCAGTGATGAAAACTTAAATACAAAATTCGGATTTTTTACATGTACCTATTTTGTCTGAGAAGTCAATCCTACAACTTTGTCCAAGATACCAAATCGAACAGAAAATACCTCCTCAGGATACTGATTTTCGACTATTTTGTATGACAAGCACGCAAAAAAAAATCGCGAAAATTTAGATATTTATTCAAATGTGAAACATATTTATGATTTTAAAATAAAAACATAAATTGTTGGCTACAAATGTACAACAGAAAACTTCATTAAATTTTGTTAATATTATACCGCGTTTACTTAAATTTAAAATAATAATGTTTAAGGAATTTTGAATGTTTGAGGCATGACATAAATAAATTGCATGTATTTTTAAGCATAATATTTTTTATTTTAGAGATATTGCTAAAAAAAAGGTAACAAAAAAAAAACTATTGCAAATATGTTTCAAATATAAAAAAAAAACATAAAGATCAGGGAGCAACAAAAATTTATAAGCTTCAACATTTCAAGTAATTTATTTTTTCTGTCCCTTCATTTTAATTTATTTTTATTTATTTGAAATCATTTTAACTTATTTTGTAGTTATATTGTAAAATATTTGCACAACCTTTGCATTAAAAAATGTAAAAAAGTAATAAAAAACTATTGTGTTCAGCGAAAAAATAATTATAACCAAAAGAAAATCATTGGATGTTCATCAAGAGAAAAAATCCGAAGGGAGCATGCTCTCCTCTCTCACGCATGAAAGTTCGATAAAAGGAATCTAAAAAAAATCATCATCTTGATTATTCGGCGGAACAACTTTTTCACTACTACACTTGCAAGTGTAACGTCACACGTCAAAAAATACCTGTAACATTTTGGAGATGGGAAATGTGCGTTAACAAAGTGAAATAAATAATTTTAAGTTATGCTGACAAGGAAAATCACAAAACATTATCAGCAGAATGATTTTCCGGGAGAATTTCGGGAGCGATTCCTCCTTTCTTTTTCGCGGCGAAGAAAGTTCGCTAGCGAAATTGATTGTTTTGCGATTATTCCATCCCTGATTGTGTTTCATGAAAAACACAAATAGTTTACAAAATGGTTTCAACACGAATAAATGCCTTAAATAATGCAACGACTTTGCTTATGTAAGAAACTAGCAATAAAAAAACTGTTTATGGAAAAACACAAAATAGGCGACAAAAGGGTTCTAGTACTGAATTAATAAAAGATAATCAAGAATTGTAGTTCAACATATTTTTAAACCAAAAAATCTTATCAAATTATTCGCTCTACAGCATTGCCTTGGCGTTCTCGATTGCTTGATCAGTGAGGCTGCCTAACAGTGACTCCACCGAAACAGGACAGGGGAGACAACTCCTTCACCTTGACTGAGCTAACGACCTAACCTCTAGGTTAGACCGGGTCCAACATTTATTTCCCCGTCCGACGTGATCAGAAAAATCTCGTCTTGAAAAGTGCGCCACCGGGACCTTCTGGGATCGAACCCAGCCCGACTGGGTGAGAGGCAACCACGCTTACCCCTACACCACGGGTCCCGGGTTGATTTTTTGATTCTTTGATAAATTATTTTAAAAGGTCCAATAAACAAATGAAAAACAAATTTTTAAATGCAAATTATTTTGTGTCTGAAAGGAAATTTTGGTTATATAACTGCCTAAATGTAATTGGTTAAAATTCTGAGACCGAGAACATAAGAACTCAATAATATCGTTGCGCAACGATTCTCAACTCCAGAATCGCAATGTTTACAAACCAAAAGCTTTAAATACCCATTAAAACAGTAACACAGTGCACACCATGCGACTCAACTTCCAACAGTAAACATTTCCTCGAACCCACCACGCGCGCTCCCGACCTATTCCCAGCCTACTACCAGACAGTTGTAGTAACCAACCAGTAGCTTTGCTTCCACAACAAATACCCAACCAACACAGGAGCGCGCTCAACCTAGCAAGCCGTTGTCGTGGTGAAATTCCAACCACCGCCGATTGCTATGACTCATGCCAACAGCGGGTCTATTCTTGTACCCCCTAATTGGTAATCCCCCCGAACCTACCTAGTATGAACACCCCGATCGTCGGTGCCAACAGGATGCTGTTGTTGATCCTCATGTTTGAGCAGCGGCGCGTTGCACGTTCACAGAGGGGGTCGTTCAAAGGGTTCTACGACGACTACGACTCCGTCATCTGAACTCCATGCAGCGAACGAACTTCTCCCCCCAAACGAAAACAACACTACACACTAATTATATTTGCCGTTTTCTTCCAAGTTTCGGTGGTCAGCAGCTCCCTCCCCACCGTCGGGTACGTAACACTCAGACACTGGCACTGATTCACGGCGAACGCTCGCACACTATCGACGGAGCACACACTTGGTACACGAGACACACTTGGAATCGCTTTTGAACTGACTTGGACTTCTTGAAGCACAACCCGCACACGGGTTTCCGTGGTGTGGTCACCACGACCCAGAACATGAACGCGTCTTCAGGACACGGGCGTTGATGATCCAAGACTCCACGTATAAACACCAGCTCTTCTTCTTCGTCTTCGTCGAAGAAGTGCCTACAAACCGCGGAGAAGGTTCCCGACGTAAGACGACGACGACGCGGAATGGCTCAACAAGAGGAAGAGGTAGCAAGACCCGTACAGACGGACACGGGGAGACAGGCAGAACTCAAAACATTACTTCAAACCAAAACCTCACACACAACCAGAAAACAACAAAAAAAAGGGAAAGAAATGTACTGAAGTGCTGCCCAAAACCAACGCGCGCGCGGTTATCCCGTCCGTACGCACCGACAGTTCCAACTCAACTGAGTGGTCAAGCGCCCGCTCTTTCGCTCGACTCAGGCAGGGCACCTGAACGGGAGGTGTCGGCGGCGGCACCCACACAAGTTTGAAGTTCCTTGTGTGGTTTGAGAGAGAGCGTGAAGCAGTGTCGTTAGAAGGTGTTGGTGAACCACAGGTGGAATTACAGTAGAGGTTTCCTCAGGTGGGAACCTCACGCAGGTGAGAGGCGGGATTTAGAGGCGGGCAAGTGACAGTTGAATTGAGGGATGAGAAGACTTCGTTACGGAGAGATGTTCTGAAAAGTGGTGAATGGGAAAATTTTTTGGTATCTTTGACCATTTTCCTCTGTAAAGCATGGTGTAATTGGTGTAGTGGTGAGCGTTGTTGTCCTTACCCAGGTTGGCCTCGGTTTAGTCCCAGTCGACTCCGGTTGGCATTTCTTGGTCTAAAGGTCATTTCTAGTATCGGATTAGACGTCGATATAGACTACTTTTAACATGAAATTCGAGTTCTGCGACACCATTTTAGTCAAATTTGAATACAGTCCAGACTCGATTATCCGAAGCCTCGATTAGCCGAAGTTTTGATTATCTGAAGTTCGAGTATCCGAAGGTTTGCATGGGACTTCGGATAATCTAATCATGAACAATTTATTTTCGTATTTTTTATTTTCTCATAACATCAAATTTGAGTCCTACAACCCCATTCTAGTCAAGTTTGAATAGTTAATTGCATTTTATATTAAAATAATGCACTTGTTTAAGATTTCATCACCGCCATTTTGGCCGCCATCTTTGATTTACAAATTATGAATCACTTGAGAGTAGTTTAGGGGTACTGAAGCTGAAAAATAAAAAAAGACAACGCAAAAACGAGTCTGGACCGAGATCTGAACTATAATTGTTAGCCTTATAAATTACGAAATGCATTTTTTCAAAAACTATCAAAAATTAGACAACAAAAAAATATTTTTCGTGGTTCGATTATCGATTATTTTTCCGAAGTCTTCGGATAATCGAGTCTGGACTGTAGTTCAAATGTTTTCGTGATTTTATTTCACTGTAAACATGAGTCCTGTGTTAAAAATTCAAGTATGGTAGATGGAGTCAGTTGCACTCGAGAATAACATCTTAGAAGGGCGTTCGTTATTTGAATAATTTTGTTTATCGTAATTTAAATATTGCTGTACCTCGAAGCCGTTTCATCGTATCAAAAAGTGGTCAAAGACAATCTTGTATTAAATTGGACGGGCTTTCTAGTACAAATACAGTGAAAGAAAAACACGCCACTTCAAGGAGATTTTTTGATTTTTAAGTTTAAAAGTAAAATTTGAAGTGATTTTTTTTTTCAAGTAGAATTACCGGATCAGCTAACAGGATTTCTATCAGAGTGTAAATAATAAATTTTATGAGTTTCTGAAACACAATTAGCAAAAATTTTAATTAAATAAAATGTGAAAACTTTTGATTCGTGCTTCGAATTCAGTTAAATATGTAATTGAGACTTTTTATTAATTTTACCTAAAATTTGTTGAAAAAACTACGAGCATATGGAGCAATTCCAGCCCAAAACAGGAATTTTCAGGTACTTTTTCTCGACTCTCTATGATATCAATGAAAAAAATGAAACTTTGTAGATATGTTATCCTATGCTTATATAAGCCATTTCTGTGTATATGGAGCCAGTTACACTCGATAATGACATTTGAGAAGGGCGTAAGTGTTTTCAATATTTTTGTGTTTCGTAAATTAAATATTGCTGTATCTCGAAGTCTTTGCTTCGTATCACAAAGTGGTCAAAGATAAACTTGTAGGAAATTAGACGGGCTTTCTGAAATAAATACACTAAAATAAAAAAAATTACGAGACTGAAAAATCAATTCTGTTGTTTAGAAATTGTCAAAAAATCATTTTTTAAGCATTTTTATTTTCAAAACCGCTGAAACTTCACAAGGATTGGATTTAGGACAGTGGCCAATATGGAGACTTTTATGTAAAATTGTCTGGAGAATCGATTCCCGTTTTCAATTTTTGAAAATTTTGATGTTTAGAGCATGGAGCAAATCCATGATTAAAAAATAAGATTATCAGACAAGACTACCCGGTGAAACCCGATTTACGATATTTTAGTTTGTAGTTGTTAGTTTTTAGTTTTTAGTTTTTAGTTTTTAGTTTTTAGTTTTTAGTTTTTAGTTTTTAGTTTTTAGTTTTTAGTTTTTAGTTTTTAGTTTTTAGTTTTTAGTTTTTAGTTTTTAGTTTTTAGTTTTTAGTTTTTAGTTTTTAGTTTTTAGTTTTTAGTTTTTAGTTTTTAGTTTTTAGTTTTTAGTTTTTAGTTTTTAGTTTTTAGTTTTTAGTTTTTAGTTTTTAGTTTTTAGTTTTTAGTTTTTAGTTTTTAGTTTTTAGTTTTTAGTTTTTAGTTTTTAGTTTTTAGTTTTTAGTTTTTAGTTTTTAGTTTTTAGTTTTAAGTTTTTAGTTTTTAGTTTTTAGTTTTTAGTTTTTAGTTTTAAGTTTTTAGTTTTTAGTTTTTAGTTTTTAGTTTTTAGTTTTTAGTTTTTAGTTTTTAGTTTTTAGTTTTTAGTTTTTAGTTTTTAGTTTTTAGTTTTTAGTTTTTAGTTTTTTAGTTTTTAGTTTTTAGTTTTTAGTTTTTAGTTTTTAGTTTTTAGTTTTTAGTTTTTAGTTTTTAGTTTTTAGTTTTTAGTTTTTAGTTTTTAGTTTTTAGTTTTTAGTTTTTAGTTTTTAGTTTTTAGTTTTTAGTTTTTAGTTTTTAGTTTTTAGTTTTTAGTTTTTAGTTTTTAGTTTTTAGTTTTTAGTTTTTAGTTTTTTAGTTTTTAGTTTTTAGTTTTTAGTTTTTAGTTTTTAGTTTTTAGTTTTTAGTTTTTAGTTTTTAGTTTTTAGTTTTTAGTTTTTAGTTTTTAGTTTTTAGTTTTTAGTTTTTAGTTTTTAGTTTTTAGTTTTAGTTTTTAGTTTTTAGTTTTTAGTTTTTAGTTTTTAGTTTTTAGTTTTTAGTTTTTAGTTTTTAGTTTTTAGTTTTTAGTTTTTAGTTTTTAGTTTTTAGTTTTTAGTTTTTAGTTTTTAGTTTTTAGTTTTTAGTTTTTAGTTTTTAGTTTTTAGTTTTTAGTTTTTAGTTTTTAGTTTTTAGTTTTTAGTTTTTAGTTTTTAGTTTTTAGTTTTTAGTTTTTAGTTTTTAGTTTTTAGTTTTTAGTTTTTAGTTTTTAGTTTTTAGTTTTTAGTTTTTAGTTTTTAGTTTTTAGTTTTTAGTTTTTAGTTTTTAGTTTTTAGTTTTTAGTTTTTAGTTTTTAGTTTTTAGTTTTTAGTTTTTAGTTTTTAGTTTTTAGTTTTTTTAAATGGCCAATTAATAAGAACTTAAAACAAACAAACTTGTTTTTTTTTGTAAATTTGTTTAGGTTTAGCTGAGTTAATGAAAGTTGATTGCATTTCGATAAAACTTATTTTCCATCTAACCCCGGTTAACTAATGTTCAACTTCATCGGACTGAATCAAGAGACTTCAATTCGTGTGTTTTAAAATAAAGAGACGAACCTTTCGATTTAAGGTTTAAGGGATTTCGGATAAATGATGACCAAATAGTTTCGAACTCATACAAATTTATTCAACAAAACCGTAATAGAAAGATAAAAAATATAAACCGTTACATCCTAGCTATAAAATAGAGCTTCCCAAATTTGTAATCCAAAATGTACTTTTGATTATTTATAACCTATAAATTCATATCGCAAATTATTTCACGGTGGTAACTACTGATGAAAAAAAGTAAAGCTAACATAAGCTCTAACCTTAGTAATTTTTTTCTTTGCATTCCAAAAGGCCCCTATTCAATTTGGTTAAAGTTTTATTATTTTCTCTACAAAAAAAATCTCCTCCTTTAATATCAAGTCAATGTGGTTACACTGTTTTGTTTGTTTACATCTTTTGTTTTTTTTTTGCTTGTCTCTAGGCGCTCACACTAAGTTTTGCTTTGTTTCTTCTTGTATTGCTTTTGCTGCGTTTCGCCACCACCAGAGTTTAGTAGTTGAAAACAACCGAGAACAGCTTCCGGTTGATGATGGTCGACGAGAACCGTCTGAAGCTGGTCGAAGGGGAGGGGGTGCGCTCATCTTTTTTGCGGGGTTGGTTTTAGTTTTGTTTATTTTTTAACGTTTTAACATTATTTGTTTACGTTTATGGCAATTGCATTTAGTTTGAGTTTGAGTACGTTGAGTAGAGTTGCGGCAAAACGTTACAACGGGGAAAGAGTATTCAGTTATAATTAAATTTATAACATAAACAAAGAAAACAAAAATGGTTTTAACAATATGGCGAAGGAAACATGTGAATCAACAACATGGAAACGGATGGGGAATTTTGACACTTTTCAACTACAACGGGAGTATTGTCTTTTGCAGGAAGCGTTTTATTCACACTTTTCTTTACCATCCGAGAAAAAAAAATCGTTGAGAATTTTGTACGGTGTTTGACGTTTGTTGAGGAAGACATCTCAAAAAATCTCTTTTCACAAGTGGGCGTATCTCACCGACGAAAGTGAGAAACGAGTGGAAACGATGCAGAAAATCTCAAAATATAATTTTATTGTTTCGCTGAGCACCCACGATTTAAATGTTTACAAACATTTGCGCGGCGTTTGACGTTTCACGCTTTTAGTTGACTAATAACTCGCGCAAAAGAGAAGAGAGACTACAAATTTTCTCTCAGCGAATGCTCAATGAAACTGTTTTGCTAAAGATAGTGCTGCTGAGAGTGAAAAAAAGTGAGGTTAAAACGCTCCGTGCAAGGGACAATAACGCCAAGGAAAGAGCTATGCCACATTGTTTTGTTTTGTTTGTTGTTGTCTGACTTGCATGGTACTAGCGCTAATTTTTGGTATCGGGGGGTCTAACATTTGCTGCCGTTAGTAGCCGTTTATGGGTGCGATTTGTTTGACGTTTTTTTTACACAGATGTTTGTGTGTTGACAAGTCTTGCAAGCGCGCTCAGCGTTTGTTTGTTTTTACTTTGTTTACTATATTTTGCGTTCTGTCAAGTGCGTTTCGTTTTTACTTCTGCTATTGTTTTTGTCTCAATGAAAAACGAAGTATCGGACTAGAGGGGTCGGATTTGAATCAGAACAAAACGAAATTATCAATCAGTTCATAAATGCTTAAACTGGAGAGAGTTTGTGGGGGAAAGAACAAATGTCAAGTCAAATTCGTATGAGATTTGTATGCGGATGAAGTAAACTCGGATTTGTTAGGTAAAAAACTATTAATTATTTGAAAACTTAACTAAATACTAGCTTACAAATTAGCCACTCTCTACGTTAGTGTGAGTCAAACAAATTCCGGGTTGGCACGACGCTTTTGAAATCCGGGTTGAAACTTTTATTTTGTTGCAGAACTAACAAAACGTCAAACCGAAAAAAAACTTAGCAGAAGAAATCAGCTTCTTATGGTGTTGCTTCTACTGTTGGTGTTGATTTTGGAGGGTTTTTTTTAGTGTTTGAAGGTTGCTTTGATCGAAAAATATAAACAAATAAAAGTGGTTACTCCAGTTGTTTGTGGCAGGACGGTAGATGGAATTGTTGGTTGGTGCCAATGACAGCGTTTGGTTAGTGTTAAACAGTTAGACTTACGTAAACCCATACAAATGAACGGAAATTTCCACGAAGGCTATGGCAACTAGGCAGTTGGTTAAATGCGTGTAGCTTACTCTATTGTTACTTTTATTGGTAGTTTGCTTGTAATAAATACTTGTTATTTTTTAATACTAAACGATTAGTATAAATGCTTCAACAAAAAAACGAATATTTTAGTGTGAGTTAGTAAAAGTATCTACCCAAAATGACATCTCTTACAATGATGATTGATGAAGTGCTTTTTACAGTTTTCTACTTAATTTTGGAAACTTTTTGCTTTACTTTGCTTATTGCTGCAAAATTTTCCTTTCTACTGGCAGAATAAAATGGCTACGGCTTCAATCTATCGATGTAGTAGTACGGTCCAGCATAAATTGAGTACGCACAATAGAGAGAGCGAGAGCGAGAGAGCGTCGACAGAGAGGCGTGTGTGGTTGAATGCGTGTGAGTGTGAGCGGAGGAGCAGCGTATGAGAGAACAATGGGGTTATTGTTTACGCGCGCAGTATGACAACTATGTATAATAAACAAACACAACATCAATAAATGTGACAAACAACAACACGGTTCACACACGCACGCACGCACGTAAGCCCACAGTATCACTGGATGGTTTGTTTATGTATCTTGCTTTGTTTGTTTTTGCTTTGGCGATGATTTGTTTAGCGAATTTAACGATTCGATTGCGATTGTTTGTTTGTTGTTGTTGTCTTGTTTTTTTTTTTGGTATTTAAATTTAGTGAGGCCGATAGTGCGGATCGGTACTAACGGTAGTGATGGGCTTACCTCGGCCGCGGGGCAGATTGAGGGCACTGGTGCCGGCCGTCGCCAGATGGGGACTGTGGTCCTGCCGGGTGCGGTTGTTCAGGAACTCGCGGATGTGCTGCACGATCAGATCGATGGCCACTGGAAAGAAATTAGGGGATGTTTATGTAACAATAATGTTTTATTATTGTTTAATTAAAATTATTTTTAGTTTCACATTCAAAACAAAGTTTTTTTGTTTACTGTAAAAAACATATAAATATATCAAAACTTCTTGTCAATATCTAAATTAAATTTAAAAAAAAATAGATTGTTATATTGGACATTTCACCTTAACGTCAATATTGATGCTCTTTGAACTCCAAGAAATGTATGGCTATTTTTTTTAGAATCCTATTTAATAATTCAACCTGGGTGATGAATGGAGAGAATGCGTAACGTGATTTTCGAATGATCCCACTTTGTTTACATCTACAAAGTAGGATGCTGTTCAAGCACAAGCATGACTTCTTTCTTACTGGTAAATTGATTTTTGGCGAATTTTTAGATCGAAGCCCACCTAGAGGTGTGGTGTTGGATTGTTGTTTGATATACGCCTTAAATTTATAAAAAAATTAAACTGTCACTAGATTAAAAACTCAAACTCAAGCAGTATTCAATATTGAATGTTAGACCTTTTTTAAAATTTTATAAAAATATTTTTTTCAAAGGGATTAGAAAATTTCAGAAATGTTTCTATTTTTATCATTCAAAATAAGGCTATAGAGGAGAAAATCGTGACGTCAGAAATGAACTCAAATCACTCAAAGTTCATTTTGTGAGTGACTTTAACAATTTGGCCTTGTTTGTAAGCTACATTGTCCCCAGTTTTCTGTGGGAGAGAGAAGGAGGCGAATACTTTATGAAAATGATACCTGTCAAAATTCCTAGCCTCAAAATTTTGCCGCGGGTTGCTTTTCTCCTGTTTAAGTTTCTGAGATATTGTTACTAGAAATAAAAGTCTGTTGGGATGAGACTTTTAAAAACATTAATTTTCTTGTTTCTTTTATTTACTGTATTTCAGCAATCAGAAGAAACTGCAATGTTTCTTCAGGCAATTTCATTGGGAATTTTCTTAACCCTCTACAACCCAACCCCGCCTTTAGACGGGCTTCGATTTAAAAAATCGTCAAAAATCCATTTTTCAACCAATTTTTGATCTTTAAAAAGCATTGGAAAGAAGAACTCTTTAAATTTTAGAAAATGTATGGGTTGGAAGTTTTACTTGTTTAATGTGACTTCGCCAATGTTTTTAAAAATGTGATTTTTTTAGGGGTAAAATTTCCTGTGTTTTTTGTTAACATTTCCTATACTTTAAATAAAAAGAAGTATGAAGTAATCTTTCTAGTGCCCCATACTATGCCTCTACGCATTTATTTACAATTTAAATGATAATGGTGCCATTTTATAGCAGAAAATGTGAAAAACATGCAAAAAATTGAAAAAGTTGCTGTAAAAACATGAATACATTAGAAAGACAAAATGTAATGATAGGAGGTGGTAGAATAAGCCAAATACTACCTAAAACAAACATATAATTAACAAGATAAATGCCAATTTAAATACTAAAAATGAAACAAGAAAAAGATAAAATAAGAGAAGTAAACCCGAGCAGACGGAAATAACTTGGGAATAACAATATTTGATGATTTTTTGTCATTAGATTGTGTTTATGATTTTTTTGTCATTAGATTGTTATTGTAATAACAGACTAATAACATTTTTAGTTATTCTTCGAACAAATCTTTGTTACTATTTTTTTGTTATTTTAACAACTAATCCGATCAACCCAATAACAGTTGTAGGTATTCTTCCATAACAAAAAATGTTATTCCAAAGTTGTTTTGGCATTCAATCAATATCAGACCAATAACAAATTGTTAGAGCGTCCAATTTCCCGGGGTTTCAAATTTCTCGGGAAACGGGAAATTTTCAACAAATTTCCCGGGAAATCCCGGGAATTCTCGGGAAATTTTAATCTTATTGAAAATTGTGCTGATCTAGTGTGTGATTAATATTTTGCAACAAAATTGTATAGGACAGCCTGTAAATGGTTAAAATATGCGTGAAGATTAATTAATAACTTAACTGCATGTTAAAAAATCAAACAACTTTAAGTAAATGTATATTTTTTTCTAACTTTATAAGCTCAAATCGTACAAGAAATCTGAAAATGATGTCAGGTATTATTTGTAGAGAAGTATTTTTTATCAAGGTGTTAAAATTTCATTTAAACTTGCCTTTGTGACCAATTTGAGAGATTGTGGTTTTACAAATAAAGTTGAAATGATTAAAAAACATACAGAAATTATGTTTTCATGACAAATAACTTTTCTGAAACAAGCCATACTGGTTACAGTTCTTAACAGTACAAAGTTGTTTTTGTGTTGATATGGATTCATTATGCCACATGGTTTCCCCGTTAGTAATTGACTTCGGTTGAAATTTTTTAAGCACGAAAACATGATTTTGATTGTAAGATAAATCATTAGCATTCCACAATCAGTCTTCCATTTCTTTCATATTTAACCCTGTTACACCCATTTTTACACCATTGCTCATTTTTTTTTACTTTAAGTTGTAATTTCTTGAATACCAAGTATTGAAAGAATTGAAGTAATTCTCCTTGCAGAGACCTATTTGAAATATTTAATTATACCAATTAAGTTTCCATCTCATGGTGTACACAACGTAAAAAAAACTCAGTTTTGCTTTGGCGGGAAGCGGTTTTGATTATTCTTTATTCTTTAAGTTCATTAAGTTTGATTTATTTTCAGATGCTTCAAAAATCATCATAAATATACTTGATATAAAATTTTCTAACTATCTCATTTATTCTAGAATTCTAGATCTATATGCACTGATAAATTGTATTTAACAAAATTATATTGAGCTTCTTCATTTTTGCAGAGCAATTTAAAAAAAAGTGTTCCAAAAAGTGAAGAAAATGTATACTTTTGCTTGAATTTCGGGAATTCCCGGGAAATTTACAAATTTCCCGGGAAACGGGAAATATTATTTTACGGGAAATCCCGGGAATTCCCGGGAATTTTTTTCCCGGGACGGGAAATTGGACGCTCTACAAATTGTGTTATGATAACATAGTTTGTTATTAATCTCTTATGCAAAAATGAATTTTGCAAGAATATTCCATAACATTTTTTGTTATTTTAATAGTATTTGTTATTGAAATGGCATGAGTTTTGTTATTACCGTCTGCCCGGGAAGTTTTTCGTAGAACAAAAGTTGCTCAAAATGACCATCTGAACACGGGAATAATAAAAATATTCGAAAAAAAAAATTGGGCTGTAGAGGGTTAACCTTCCGAAAACAAAATTTGGATGGACACTCATGGACACTATTAAAAAATTGAAAGGCGGGAACTTTTCAGTTAAAATTCAACTTTGTTTACATCATAAAAACGGTGCACTTTATAAAAAAAAAATCGGTAAAGAACTTTTAGATTGCAAATTTAATTTTTCAACAAAAACTAAAGCAAAAAAAAATCGAGTAGTATTTATATTTTTCCACAAAAACACATTTTTATCAAAAAATCATAACTCGACTGCAACATTTTTGTCCATACTTATCTATGACTCAAAACTCAAAAACAGTATTTTTTTCCCTAAACCATATCAAAAAATACTTTTTGAATTTAAAAAAAATATGTATGTCGGGAAATATTTTTTTGAAGAAAAAACAAGTTAACTAAAAACTGGGAACTAACTAAAGGACTGGGAAGACTTTGCATGAAAAAGGTAGGATATACTTAACATTATTTTTGGTCTAAAATGAGACTTTGAACAGAACAGTCTTTGTGAAACTGATGTTTTTAATAATTTTTATTGCATACAAAAGTGTCCTAAAATTTGTGATGTTAAAAATGTTATTTCTTGCAAGGTTTTGCGCACGATTACTCTCAAAGCAACATTTCGCCTTTCCATGCTCCACCATATTGAAAGGTACTGTCACTTAATCATAATTTATGGAATTATAACAAATTTTTAATTGATTTTATTTTGTGGAATAAAGGGTTTAAATTCAACTTGTTTTTTTTTTTGTTTTTAATAAGTTGTATACTGCATAAATGTTTCATATGAGCAATTCTCTGAGATTTCGGTCATTCGATTTTTTTTTGTATTTTTTAATCCGGCTGAAACTGTTTTGGTGCCTTCGGTATGCCCAAAGAAGCCATTTTGCATCATTAGTTTGTCCATATAATTTTCCATACAAATTTGGCAGCTGTCCATACAAAAATGATGTATGAAAATTCAAAAATCTGTACCTTTTGAAGGAATTTTTTGATCGATTTGGTGTCTTCGACAAAGTTGTAGGTATGGATACGGACTACACAAAAAAAAAATGATACACGGTAAAAAATTGGTGATTTTTAATTTAACTGTTTGTCACTAAAACTTGATTTGCTAAAAAATACTATTTTTATTTTTTTTATTTTTTGATATGTTTTAGAGGACATAAAATGCCAACTTTTCCGAAATTTCTAGAATGGGCAAAAAATCTTTGACCGAGTTATGATTTTTTGAATCAATACAGATTTTTTCAAAAAATCGAATATTGGTCGCAAAAATTTTTCAACTTCATTTTTCGATGTAAAATCGAATTTGCAATCAAAAAGTACTTTAGTACTTTAAAATGATAAAACATGAAACATTTGTAAAATGTTCTGATCTTTTCGAATACAATATTTAAAAAAATTAAATCAAGACTAACATTTTAAATGGGCGTTATATTGAATTTAAATTTTTGAAAATATTTTTTCGAAAATATCTGAAAATTTCACGAATGTTTCATGTTTTAACATTGTAAATCGGACCTATAGTTGCTGAGATATCGACATTAGAAAATGGTGAGTTGTTTGGGTGAGACTTAGAAAACATCAATTTTCCTGTTTTTTAACCTTTGCATGGCAATATCTCAGCAACTATGGGTCGTATTTCTCAGCTCTTCAAAATTATTTTTTTCAAAAGTGGGCAAACATGGGCACTTATTTTAAAAAATCAAAAACTGCGACTATTAAGCATAAGCATAGGCATAAGCATAGGTGCCCACCCGCAGTTGCTACTCCGTTATTGACCAGGACCTCCAGAAGTTACATCCACGAGCCGTGGAAGATAAGTGGGTGCTATCTTTCCTCGCTTCGCAACTTCTCAAAGGCCCCTATCATGCTGATCAATACCGGCGCCGGCCACGACCAGTGGTAGGGTCACGGGGAAGTGGATGGGAATGTTAGTCCGATACTTGAGTGATAGAGACCGCCCAATCGACTGCTTCTCCGACAAAGTATCACATGAGTTTTGAGGGGGTTAGTAGATGGGTATGAGGTCAGGATTCACGAGTGGCAGTGATGTGACCATGAGCATTTTGTTTATCGGTTGAAATTTTAAATCTTAGGCAGCCGGCTGCGGAAAGATAAATAATTGATTATTTAAAAAGTTTGTTTTAATCGAACGCGTGCCAACCGAGCGGTAGTGCTGTGGGCTGGACTTATCAGTATATTTTTACTGTTGGTACAATTAAGATAACGCGAGCAAATGTCAAAAATAGTAGATGAGTTAATGCTAAAGCTGTCAATTGGAATAAATTATTACGATCAACGAATATAAACGAAAAGAAAACAGGACACCACGTAACCGATTGTAATGAAATTAAAACAATAACTTAAACGAACTTAACCGGCGGCGTGCCTTCCTATCAACGATGATAAAAGAAGGACTCATAAATTTAAAATATAAAAAGACTCAAAAAAACACGTTGCATAGTAACCGCGAAGTCCCGCTACTTTTAAATATAGTATTAATTCGACCGCGATCCTCCAGAAATTCTTCGTCGGCGTGCCTTCCGATCAACGGTGATGTAAGAAGGGCTTTATTCATTAAAATGATTTTATATCATAAGCCTTAAAACATATTCGTCGGCGTGCCTTCCGATCAACGATGATATAGAAAGGACTTAATCCAGCAATACGACTTGCTTGTCTCGAAAAAAAAAGAATTCGGATCGTTTCTATCGAATACATAGTTTTAGTTTAGAGTTAGAGAACAGTTTAGTTTAGAGAACAAAAATAAACTCATTAGTCAACGAACGCGCGAACTAAGAATAAAGAAAAAAGAAGAAGAAGAAGACCAATCACCCCATGCACACAAACAGCGACACAAAAGAGATGGAAAATAACACGAAAAAACAGGACTGCGCGTCCACACAGGCACCGCACAACTCCGACACAAAAGAGACGGAAAATAACACGAAAAAACAGGACTGCGCGTCCACACAGGCACCGCACTACTCAATCAAAAACTGCGACTATTTTCAAAAAAGTTACCTAAAAATGGTTATAACTTGAAAACGGTGCACTTTATCAAAAAATCACTAGAGTACTTTTTGATTGCAATTTCAATTTTACATCGAAAAATGAAGTTGAAAAAATTTTGTGACCAATATTCGATTTTTTGAAAAAATCTGTATTGATTCAAAAAATCATAACTCGGTCAAAGATTTTTTGCTCATTCTGGAAATTTGTGAAAAGTTGGCATTTTATGTCCTCTAAAACATATCAAAAAATTAAAAAAAATAAAAATAGTGTTCTTTTGCAAATCAAGTTTTAGTGACAAAAAGTTAAATTAAAAATCCTATTTTTTTACCGTGTATCATTTTTTTTTCAGTGTAGTCCATATCTATACCTACAATTTTGCCGAAGACACCAAATCGATCAAAAAATTCCTTCAAAAGGTACAGATTTTTGAATTTTCATACATCATTTTTGTATGGACAGCTGCCAAATTTGTATGGAAAATTATATGGACAAACTAATGATGCAAAATGGCTTCTTTGGGCATACCGAAGGCACCAAAAAAGTTTCAGCCGGATTAAAAAATACAAGAATTAAAATTAAAGAAAAAAGACCGATTCCGTAGAGAACTGCTCATATGGATTTTCATCACTTTTGATTGATATTGATGCAGTTTGGTTCAAAATCGTGTGCTCTTTCAAAAGAGCCTATAACATCCAGTACTTTGTATTAGAAATCAGGAGGAAATCCAGTTTTTTCGTGAAAACTTAACACGTAGCCTTGGGTTTGGGACAAACTTCAAATGCGTTTTTCTCAGCTTGCTGTTTTTGCATATGGGACATTAATGGGAACATGAGCAGTATAGATAAAAGAAATGGCAACCCTGACATAATGTGTTGTTAAAACCGGTAAATAAGTGTTTAAAAATCTAACAAAACAAAAGAATTAAGTTTGTCAAAAGCCTTGCGCTGTTATTTTTTGCTGGAATAAGTATAATTTGAAGTTATGTATTTTTTATCTTCTGGTTTTTATAATTTTATATATTTTGGGCAATTGGGTCCTGAAATTGAGCTTAATCACAGCGATAAAGCTTATTTTTCTGAACACAGTAACCTTGTGTGCGACCACAATGGGGTTTAAAATAAATTTTTAAATCAATTTAAAAAAAACATCATTGCGATCCATTACGAAATTGCAATAAAATTAAAAAATATGATCAGAAATGTATTTTAGGCATGTCTTTTTTCCCGTTGTACATAATATCAATTTTGAAATATTATTATATCAATTTCAAAACATTTTACAAACAATCCGGCTGGGACAAACTTTAACCAACACTATTTTTCTTGATGAAACGATATAAAAATGTGTGATTGTTATTTCGATGTTAATTTAAAATTTAGCAAAGCGGATATGTTTATTGATATTGCTTAAAAACTAATCAAAATCTAACTATTTTTATGTTTTTGAAATTAAAAGAAAGGTTTGTAGAGGACGATGTTAAAGTAAACACACATGAATTCCTTACATTAACATAATTAAAAGAATATTTTCAAGACCACATAAGAGACCACATTCTCCGAATCACAAAACGCTTCGGATTTCGCTTTTGAAGGAATTTTGGGTGAAAAAAAATGAGAGAGAAGAAACCATGCGTGTTTTTGTTCGTCCTTTTTATTTTCCTCATACAAAAATCACCTTAAGGTAAGTATACTTAAGCTCGAATCATTACAAATTGGCTTGTTTTCATTCAGTTGTTTTTTTTTCTTTTTCTTATTGGTTAGGTATACTACACTTAGCTACAAATCGAACACTGACAGTTTTCTGTTGGAATGACTTTCCATTTGGTTTTCAAATGTTTTGTTTTTTAATGTTTTCGTAAAGGCAAGGATGTTTTTTATCAAACAAAAGAAGGAAACAAAGGGCGAGGGAAGCAATACTAAAATGCATCAAAAAGTGAGATAATACTATGGAAAAATGCTGTGGCGTATAAAAATACATTGGATCGAACTAGTTTCGAGATGCTGCTAATACTTTAAAGGGAAGGGGAGGTTTTAAGAAACAATTTCACTAATTTATTCAACCTAAACGGAGTGACGTAGTCAAAATTGACTTTGGCGTGCGATTGTATTCGATACTAGGGAAAAATTATGATTATTTTTTCAAACTGCGTAGTTCTAAGATATTTTCAAGTTTTTTTTGTTTGTGCATGGCCTCTTTGAGGCTCCGCTGAGCTGTTCGTGTGTGTGGGTGTTTGTTTTTGTCCTGGGAGAAAAGGATTCGTGGAGTCCTTTAGTCCCGGGAAGGTTGGTTTAAACGTGTGCTACATGCGCTAAGCCATTTGCTAGATGAGTTGCTTTATTGTTCGTTCCCTTGGTGGCGTCGTTTTCGGCGTTCATGTGCACAATCTCGCTAATGTGGTGCACAATAAGATCAATCGCAACTGGAAAACGAAATTTATGAAGCAAAACGTTTTGTTTTTTTTTGTTTGTTTGTTTGAGGAAAACAGCGATAGAAAGTAGCGGACGGAAAGGTGGAAAGGGTAGGAACAGAGTAGAACAGTTTTTCGTGAACAATAAATCACGATAATTTTAGAATATTCAAAATAGAAGGAAAACATTGTAGGTATAACATATCAAACAAATTATTATCAACAACACACAACACTACACATACCTGTGTTATCAGCTCCACGTGGGATAATCACATCAGCGAACTTTTTAGTCTAAAATTAGAAAGATGCCATCAGAAATCAACATACAATTCCTCGTTCTTCTGATATAAGAATACTTACCGGGGAGCAAAATTCCTCGAAGGCTGGCTTCACAAACGTCATGTACGCGTTCAAAACGTGTTCCAGGTCGCGGCCCCGCTCGTTGATGTCTCTGGGCACTGTAATGAAACGACAGGTGAAATAAGATGCTAGAACCATGTCAAATTTATGAAATTTGGTGAAATACACATAATTTTACATTTTTAATGTACGCATTCGATACGTGTTTGGATGTCTACAAATTTGAAGATAATTTGATTTCTGTTTCAAATATACTTAAAAATTGTTATTAGAAACAAATTTTACTTGTTCTTAGTACAAAACTGTCCAATGAATTTGAAAATGCAGCCCATTGATCAATTTAAACTTAAACTGTAGAGTTAGGCATGAAACTTTGAAAGCATAAAAATAATCCTTTTTATTAAAGTTTCGTAATTTTAGTTCATCAACTTTTAAAGCTTATCACCTTTTATTTAAAATTACTTCTTGATTTATTTTGAACACTTCTCAAATCTAGTTAGATTGCGTACAATACAGTTCGTGTTTTATTCGTATTTTTCCGTGCAAAAAAAAAAAAAATAAATAAATAAAAATCAAAAAGTACTTAAGTGAATTTTTGATAATGTGCACCAAATCCATTTTTAGGTGACTTTTTTGAAAATAGTCGCAGTTTTTCATTTTTTTTCAAATAAGTGCACATGTTTGCCAACTTCTGAAAAAAAATATTTTTGAAAAGCTGAGAAAATTTTCTATATTTTGCTTTTTTGAACTTTGTTGATACGATGCTTAGTTGCTGAGATATTGCTATGCAATGGTTTAAAAACAGGAAAATTGATGTTTTCTTAGTCTCACCCCAACAACCCACCATTTTCTAATGTCGATATCTCAGCAACTAATGGTCCGATTAACAATGTTAAAATATGAATCATTCGTGAAATTACACTTACATTTCAAAAGGGCCAAACATTCAGTATTACGCCCTTTCAAAATGTTAGTCTTGATTTATAAAAATTGAAAGTATTTTTTTCGAAAAGATCGAAAAATTTTACGAATGTTTCATATTTTAACATTGTTGTTTGGACCATTAGTTGCTAAGATATCGACGTTGGAAAATGATGGGTTGTTTGGGTGAGACTCAGAAAACATAAATTTTCCTGTTTTTAAACCTTTGCATGGCAATATCTCAGCAACTAAGCGTCGTATCAACAAAGTTCAAAAAAGCAAAATTTAGAGAATTTTCTCAGCTTTTCAAAAATATTTTCTTCAAAAGTGGGAAAACATGTGCACTAATTTTAAAAAATTAAAAACTGCGACTATTTTCAAATAAGTCACCTAAAAATGGATTTTACTTGAAAACGGTGCACTTTATCAAAATTTCACTGAGGTACTTTTTGATTGCAAATTTGATTTTACATCAAAAAATGAAGTTGAATTTTTTTTGCGACCAATATTTCGTTTTTTTTTTTTAAAAATCAGTATTGATTAAAATATTATAACTCGGGCAAGGTTTTTTTGCACAACCTGGCAATTTCTGAAAAGTTGGCATTTGATGTCATCTAAAAACATATCAAAAAATTAAAAAAGTGTTTTTTTTTTGCAAATCAAGTTTTAGTGACAAAAAGTTAAATGAAAAATCACCAACATTTTTTTTACCGTGTATAATTTTTTTCAGTGTAGTCCATATCCATACCTACAACTTTGCCGAAGACACCAAATCGATCAAATAATTCCTTCAAAAGATACAGATTTTTGAATTTTCATGCATCGTTTTTGTATGGACAGCTGCCGAACTTGTTTGGAAAATTATATGGACAAACTAATGATGCAAAATGGCTTCTTTGGGCATACCGAAGGCACCAAAAAAGTTTCAGTCGGATTAAAAAATACAAAAAAAATCGAATGACCGAAATCTGAGAGAACTGCTCCACTTCTTTCAATTAAATCTTAGAGACAACCCTAGCAGCAAACTTATTGAGCAACAGTTCTAATTTCTATTCTGTAAAAAATTTCAGTCGGACAGTCTGTTGTAAGAGCTTTCTGTAACTTGATTACTACATGAGAAACTTATGCCAATTTATAGATGACAGTTGTAAAATCGAGACCCACAATTCCGCACCACTGCATTGGCCAAATCTGCTTATGCTTTGGAAATGGCTGTATCGAAGAGTTAAAATGTGCATGAAAAAAAGAAGTTAAATGAGTGATAGAAAAAACTATCATTTGATGATTCCTGCACCAAAATATCAGAGGGTGTAGCGACCGTCACTATAGCTTGTGAGTTCTCTTCTTTTATCTCGTGATTGCCAGCAAGAGCATTCTCTTTCTATCACTCCTTCTCTTTTCATCGGTAACGCATACTCTCCCAAGATTTTTTTGTTTTCTCAGAAATCCGCAATGAAAGTGTACGAGGAATGAAAGTGTAGAGGAGGATTGAAAAAAAAAATATTCTATGGCGGCTTTTGTGGCAACGCTCTGTTCAGGGGGAATGATTGTGAATTCGGGAATGAGAGAGAAAGAGAGAATGTCACACGGGATTGTGTGAACACGAGGTAGAGATCGACAATTCTTTTTGCTGAGAATTTCGTAACGGAAAGAATTTTTGTCAGTTCGACGCCAAAGAATCATTTCAAGAAAATCAACCGCTGTTGTTCGAAAACAGTTCTAAAATCCCAGCTAAGGTTTCATTTGATTAAGTAAATTTTCAGTCAATTGTAATTCAAGTAGTTTACATAGGATGAACTGAAACTATGTTTTTTCAGAAGTGTTTTAAAATATGTTTAACTAGTTTGTTTATGCAATTCACATACAGACATCGAATTAATTCAAAATTGATGAGTTATTTTTAAAAGTTGGTCGTAAAGCATTGCCGTAATCAAATAAAAACACTGATCTGATCTGACAAGATATTGCAGTATTCAGCGGAATTGCATTCTACTAAAATTATTTGGCAGTATATCCTAAAACCAATAAAATTATGGAATATTTCTGGAGCAACACGAAAAAAGGGAGGATAAGCATTTTGACAGCTGGAACTTCAAAATTCCAAGACAACAGGTAACTTCTTCAAAAACTCGAAGTGTTAAACAAGAGCTGGCCTTCCCAGCTACCTTTCAACGTTGTGTTTTGCGTTAACATTGCGTTTTGTTTTCTCAGGATTTGCAAAATAGTTCTAGCTGTCAAAATGTTTATGCGACCTATTGAAATGTTGCTCCAGATTTGTATTATAATATGCAATAAAACTAGGTGTAATCAACGTAAATAAACATACAGAACAACACAATTTACAATATCTTTCTTTTAAAAATTTCTGAAATTTCACTGAATAATAGGATCTTGATATTGTTCATGTTCATGAATCTTGATATTTAAATAAATAAGTGTGTAAGTGTTATTGTGTGAACTCCAACCCTTCTATTACGGACTTCATAAACCATTACCTACATGTTGAAACAGTTTATGATTAGCGATAATGCCTTCGTTATTTATTTATTTTTATCTTTGTTGTTTTTTAGAGGTTAATTGCTTCGAGTGGATTTTGGTGTTTTTAATCGATTAGTTTTCGGCGAAAACATAAACAACACTTATTTGCTTGCCAGACTGTCCTCTTGCCTTCAACATAATCAATTTGGCAAAACAATTCATATCAATTTATCGAACACTCTTGTCATCACCGATGGCCCATTGTCTGCTTCTGAATTCTACTATATTTTTTAGGTAAAGTACCTTAGAATGTAGAAAATGCTTCGACTTTAGATGACTTGTTTTTTTATTCTCATGCCTTTTTGACGCGTCTGACATCGTCGATTATTTTTATCAAATAAAATATTGATCAACCAAAGGATTCGTGATTTTTAGACAAATCCCACTCGCTGGACGTGACGTGAATTCATCTTCCCCAAAAACCGTAAAATTCTACGCAGTTATCTAAACAGAAAGTTTCGATTCGCGAAACAGAGTGCTAATTGAAGAGTGCCATTCACAGAGCTGTCAATTCCTCCGCTACAAATCAGACGTTCTAATTGGAACCAGCTGCTTTCAACTATTACCTCTTCTCGCCAGCCGCGTGTCCGAGTCCGTGTCCACAAACAGCTTCATGTGGAACAGATCCCGGATCGCGGGGAAGTAAAATACGAGGATGCCCTCGAACAGCACCACGTCTGCGGGATAGATGGTCAGCTTCCGGTCCGGGCAGACCGAGTTTGTGCGGTAGTCGTACTCGTTGATCTCGACCTTCTTGCCCTGCAGTACGTCCTGCAAAGTTTTCAGCATCAACTCCTCGTTGAACGCGTCCGGATGGTCAAAGTTGAACTGACCCTTCTCGGCGCGGACCTTCTCCGCGGAGGTTAGCTCCCGGTAGAAGCTGTCCTGGCTGATCGAGACGACCTGGATGAGGAGAGGAAGGCGGGGAGAAGTGGTTGAAGATCGTGACACGTCGTCGCCGTCGTAGTTTCAAGCCTTTAGTGAGGTTACGTAAAGGAACTTACTTGTCGCTGCGTGTGGTCCATGTCAGCCTGACCCAGCTGTTCCATAATCCGCTTGCAGACCGTCGACTGTGAAAGTGGAAGAGCAGAACATTTCCCGTTCGATCAGCACAACAACAACAATTCATTTCGACCAAACAAGCTGTGTATTGATTTGGTGGGCCAAAAATATTTTTGCCGCATACCAAATCAACTTTTTCAAGGACACTTTTGTCGCATCTACCCAGAGCAAAATGTAAATAACACCACCAATCGAACGACGTAAATCGGTACCTTTCCGCTGGCGGTTCCTCCCGCCACTCCGATCAGGAACGGGGTCTTGACGCTGCTGCCGTTTTCGGTTCCGTTCGTTGGCTTCATGGTGCTGGTGCTGGTGCTAGTGCTGGATTGCTGCTGATCAGTGCTGGAATCGCCCATCCAAAGACTAGCAGAACACGCGAAATTAAGGGTTTTCTTTTTTTCACACACAAGGGAAGAAGAAATTTTTCCTCCCACTGGCACTAGTGGACGAACATCGAATGAGCTCCGATGTCAAATGTGGAGGCGAAGTTAGCCCTCTCTGAGTTGTGACGAGTGAGAAGTTGGTGAGAAAAGGGGTGGTCATAGAGAAATGAGCATTTCTTATTGGAACTTGGGGTGAAATGTTTCAGCTGATATCAATGTTGTACTCAGAAGACTCATTTTACTCATGGTTCTATTTGATATGTCGTTTTCTATGGGCGTACCTCACGGTCTAACCGGTTAGTTTAGCTTCGTGAGCGTGAGATGAAGTGAGGTAATGAAAAGCTCATGAGTTTCATTGAGCTTTTGTAGCAAGTTTTTGCCAATTTATGCTACTTACAAGCAAACATAAACTTTAAAAATTTATTCAATAGCATGGTTAATACACATTGTAATGAATACAATCCTCTTTAGTAGCTAACCACAAATGACGTAACACACTAAACATTATGCATTTTTATAAACAAATTCCAGAGTTTTATTAAAAGAACCTTTCTGTTATCGTCTTCTATATGTTAACGGTATATTAATAAAAAATCTAGAATTAAAAAAAAAAACAAAATACAAAAAACAAAAACCAAAAACCAAAAACCAAAAACCAAAAACCAAAAACCAAAAACCAAAAACCAAAAACCAAAAACCAAAAACCAAAAACCAAAAACCAAAAACCAAAAACCAAAAACCAAAAACCAAAAACCAAAAACCAAAAACCAAAAACCAAAAACCAAAAAAACAAAAACCAAAAAACAAAAAAAAATACGACAAATGAAAAATGAAAAATGAAAAATGAAAAATGAAAAATGAAAAATGAAAAATGAAAAATGAAAAATGAAAAATGAAAAATGAAAAATGAAAAATGAAAAATGAAAAATGAAAAATGAAAAATGAAAAATGAAAAATGAAAAATGAAAAATGAAAAATGAAAAATGAAAAATGAAAAATGAAAAATGAAAAATGAAAAATGAAAAATGAAAAATGAAAAATGAAAAATGAAAAATGAAAAATGAAAAATGAAAAATGAAAAATGAAAAATGAAAAATGAAAAATGAAAAATGAAAAATGAAAAATGAAAAATGAAAAATGAAAAATGAAAAATGAAAAATGAAAAATGAAAAATGAAAAATGAAAAATGAAAAATGAAAAATGAAAAATGAAAAATGAAAAATGAAAAATGAAAAATGAAAAATGAAAAATGAAAAATGAAAAATGAAAAATGAAAAATGAAAAATGAAAAATGAAAAATGAAAAATGAAAAATGAAAACTCAACTGAAATTGAAATTGAAATTGAAATCGAATGATAAATACAGTGGACTCTCTCGTTGCTGATATTGAAGGGACTGTCGAAAGCGGGAGCTATCAAATTATAGAACGAAAAATCAAAGCAATCTATTTGAAGGGACTGAACAATCTAGTGACAGCTGAAGCAATATTAATATCGAGAAGATCGATAACCAGAGAGTCCACTGTAGCTGAATAGGAAATGAGCAAGCAAGTTCTACCGAAAGTTTTACAAAAAAAGTTGTTTATTTAAATAGTGAAAATCAACAAATTGGATGGAGTTAGGAGCTAGTGTTTAACATGCCAAACATATGGGAATTTCTTTTAATTATTTATTTAAAAATCTAGGAATGTTTTGAAATGGTCTCTAAGTAAATTAAAAACTGCAATTTGCTGAGAAAAAATACATAAAAGTAACAATAATCAAAGAAGGAAACAAATCAAACCGATTTGTTAATAACTTAGCAAGATTTATTTTTTTGAATAAATAAGTTTTGAACTTTTGCATGATTTACTATCAAATTGCAGTATATTTGATGGATGGACTTATTTTGTAGTACGTTACCGTTTTTCAAATTTTGTTGCAACATTGTAAACCAGGCTTGATTGATTGCACCCCATTCATCAGAGTACAATTGGGAGCCCAAATTTTAATCCCACTCTTAAAACGCACCCAATTTAACCGTTCCAGAAGTGATTAAACCAAATTATGTAGCACATTCCTGGAGCTTGCACACGGATGCACAAAATCAATCAATCATGCGACGGCAATCGAGCTATCATTCATTAAATTCCAGTTTCTGGTGTTGGGTCCAATAATAACAGTTTTTTTTAAATGTGCAAAGGACTTGTGCGTGGCGGAAATATTTTCATGCCAAGTCATCAAGCCTCAAAGAAAACGGTCAACTTCTGACTCGAAAACTTTGAAATCTGACCCGCGCTCAAGCCAAGAGGCGGTCATTGGTCGTTTTGGATGTTTATTTTATTGAAATTTAACCCTCACAAGGTTTTTTTTTTAATATTTGGTTATTAATGTTTTATTTAATTCGCCTTCCCTAAAATCGAAAAAATAATATTTTTGAAGCGGCATTTGAGGGTTAAATCGCGGAACGACACATTGAACGAAAACATGGCCACAAATAATGCTTCCTCGCTGCTGACTATGATATTTATTTTCCGTTCCATCAACAATTTATCGGCCATACATTTAAGTTTATCCACACAAAACTTTGCAAGCATTTTATTTCCACCCAGAAGCTCGTAAAGACCGCCGAATCGGAACAACGGGCTCTGTAATAAAACACTTCCACATTCGTTCACTTCTGCTCGTCACGGTTGCAAGTCTTGGCGGATTTTGGGCGGCAAGATGTATCGCTGTCAAAAAAGATCTTGAAGTGTTGTTCTTCAATCACTGGAAGTTCATTCAGGGTGTTATTCGATTGATTTCATTGTGATTCTTTTCTTTTATTTTCAGAAAAGTTGCAGGATGCAGGATTGGCAATTGCTTCTTAGTTTTTAACAAATCTTTATTAAGAAAAATTCCAAGCATTTTACTAATCTTTAAAATTCCAACCCCAATTCCAGGCCGGCAAGTGCATGTTCAACCGGGATCTGGCGATCGCCAACATCAGCGAGTGGGCCATCATGCCGAAGAACGAGGACGGGCTGGCGTTTGCCGTGTGGAAGGTGGGCCCGATTGCAGTCAGTTTAAATGCGGCACCAAAGTCCTTCCAGCTGTACAAGTGAGTGAAATTTTTTGATTTTAATTGACGTAAGAAAAGGTTAAAATTATGTTTAAAAAAAAAAAGTTTTGTTATCATGGTAGTGAATGGTTAATTATTTTGTATTTTTCGAATAATGTTTAAGGGTTTTTCCCTCATCTTCATATTTTTTGGGAAAACAAAATTTGATACAAATATTCAATAAAACCTAATTAAAGTTTTGGTAATAAGTAATTATGCCAAGAATGAGCAAATATATTCGATATTTTATTTGTATATTTTTTGATTTGGATGAATCTGTGATCTCTTAATTCTTTCCAAAGAAGATATTTTGCATCACTAGTTTGTACATACAAGTCTTTCTACAATTTTGATAGCCAACCCGACGAATAATAACTTCCCGAAAAGGTTATTGAAATATTCAATCATCTGTACCTTGAAAATTTTGTGTCTTCGGAAAAGTTTTGAGTCGTGTGGTGTTCGTGGGGGAGATCGGTTCGTGAATCGACGCGCGAGAACCTGCGAGATAGTAGTGAAAATTCGGGAATTCGTGTCGTCGTGTGATTTTTTGCTGTCGAGCCGGTTGTTTGCGGTCCGTTCGGTGCTAATACGTTGCGAAGTTTGTTATGAAGAAGTCGTACGCTGTGTAGCAGAGCTATTTCATACTTTTGGGATATTATATTATGAATTGCACGTCGCCGATTAAAACGATAATTATAATTACACTTCCTTCCAAAGCCCTTCCCATAGCTTCGTTGCTCGGATGGCACGCCGTCGGTATGAAATAATAAATTAAAAAATATTTTATGAATTGCACATTGCCGAATAAAACGTTATTTATAATTACACTTAGTTGTAAAGCCCTTCCCATAGCTTCGTTGCTCGGATGGCACGCCGGCGGTAAGAAGTTTCAAAAAATGCGCGATTGAATAAGTCCTTCTCATAGCGTCGTAGCTCGGAAGGCATAGATCATGTTTCATTTTCTGGTCATATCATCTACCAAGATGAATCCTGACCTTCCCTTTCCTTCCCCTACTAACACAATTCCCCCACTTCCCGTGATGCTTGAAGGAGATGCTGTGGATTCAACGGTCTCATGCGGTGTCAACAGGTATAGAGCGACAAACTCTGTATCTGATGAGTCTGCAACTTCAACTATCGGACTAACATTCCTACCTTTGTTGAACTGCATCTCCTTGGGGGGGCGCCGGTATTGACTTAAAGCAGAGATCTTCAGGGGTTATACAGTGAGGATGATTAGCTCCCACTACTCATCTGTTGGTTCATTGTGTAACTTCAGCTGATCCGTCAATAACGGAGTAGCAGATCATTGGCAGTCAACCATGCTCATGCTCATGCTCTTCGGAAAAGTTTTAGATATTGCTAAGAACTTCTTATAAAATAAAAGTTACATTTAAAAAAACAGGTTAATTCGACTTATCACACACTGAAATAATTGCTCAAAATATTTATTCTTGAAAATTCTCGTTTATGGATATGTTTTAGATGACAAAAATTATCATCTTTTGAGCAGTTGCACGACTTGTTTAAAATTCATTGACAGTGCTGCAATTGGGCTGGTACAAATTTTATTTAAAGTTTTTGTCACCCCCCCTTCAAAGTTAACCCAAAAAATCAGGAGGCAAAAAAAAAATCCAAAAAATTTCAAAATTTAACTTTTAAGTGCAATTAGCTGAAATTGATTAAAAATGCATTCCCCTGCGTTTAAAATCATTTTTAGCATGCTTGGGTTGACTTAAACATCTTTTTTAGTTTTGAAAATTTTCGATGTTTAGTACCGCAAAAAGTTTTTTTTTGCAATTCCGTCGTTAAACTACCTACTTTTCCTGTCATTCTTGAACGACGAAATAGCCTAGTTTTCTGTACCAAAAATAACAGAATCGAATAGCAACACTTTTCAAAATAAATGCTGAAAAGTTCTACTTTTCAGCACTGAAATGGGTGCTGAAAAGTTGTACTTTTCAGCACTTGTTTCGAAAAGTAACACTTTTTAACATTTTTTTGATTTAAACGGTTTATTGACAAAATACATGGAAATTTGACTTAAAATTTCACTCAATGGGTGTTTTTTGGAATTGCAAAAAATGTTGTATGGAACTCGTTGCAAAACTTGATTTTTTCAGCGCTCTTCGTATTTATCCAACTCGGTGAACCTCGTTGGATAAATGTACGACTCGTGCTGAAAAAATCATCTTTTTGCAACTTGTTGCATAAACTACTATTTTCGCTGTTTTTTTTTGTTTTCGTCAAATCTTACTTTTTTTGAAAACTAATGATTGCAAAACAACTGAACTATTGTAAAATGCATTTCAAAACACTTTTTGCATTCAAATGTTGAAATTATGGCTTGTTATTTGAATTTTAATATTTTTTTTTATTTTAGGTATAAAATAAAATTTTCAATTGAAAAATGCTTCACATAAATTTTGAAATCGTACACCTATTTCGTGTTATAGTCACTAAAAGTTGTTTTTGTTCTAATGAAATTTTTTGATTTTTCCGAAAAAAATATTTTCTGAGACGAAAAATCACGTATTAAAAATTTTTTAAAGTGGTTTTCTTTATCTAGAAATTTAGGCAAAAAATGCAGTGATTTTGTTTGCACAGTTTTCGAAAATCATGATTTTTTTCAAAAAATTAGACTGTCAAGAAATTTTTTAAGTTTCGTTTTTTTTTGGAAATATATCTTTAAATATCTATCAAAAATTAAGGTTTCCTTCGACATTCATTCTCTAACTTGTTGTAGAAACATCTGACCCACTAGTTAGATTTTTTTTTGTGAAATGAGGTTCGAATTTTCTTCCCTTCTATTTTTTAAGGTAACATTTTGGGATTTTAGAAAAAGGAATAAATCTATCATTTTTTATCAAAACAAGCAAAAATGTTTAAACCGTTTAAAACTTCTGGTTTGAAATTATGGAAATATGATTTTGATAGTTGTTTTGAAACCCGACCATTTTTTTTTCATTCGTCAAGAATGTGTTATTCAAAGGTATTCTAGATTTTTTTTTTTCTAATTTCGTTAAACTTTGTCATAAGGTCTACGAATCTAAGGTCTAATTTTCATGACGGTGGAGCTGTACAACCCCTTTTATGTTTAAGCGTTCAAAAAAATGAAATGTTTGTCAGTAAATTGCAGCTCCAAAGATAGAAACTTGGATTCAAAACATTTGCGTAAAATTATACGCTCTTACTTGCAATTCCAAAAAATATGTATTATTATTTTTTATTATTTCTATCCGATTTGCGCGCAAATGCGCCTTTTTTGCCAATCGGTAGAGATTTGAGCGTGAATTGGGAGCATAAAACGAGGGGGTGTAAACTGCGAGAGCGTAAAACGGAGTTTTATTGTACCAACAGAAAATAAACCTAAAATTAAAACAAACATAGCTAAACAAATGCAAATAATAATACTAAAAAATATCAAAGACTTTTTTATCTTGCAAAAAAAACCTTCAAGCTAACCAATTCACGCCAAGATAACGGTGTCGTCATCTGGGGCGAATCGGGACTACAGTCTGAATAGGGACAGCAGTGTTTAGAGCATTTTATGGTTTTAAATTTGGAAATGGATGTGCTCCTATATGGTTAAAACTGCTGTCCCAATTCTCCCCATGTGTCCCGATTCGTCCCAGTTGATGGTGACAATTTTGCACGTTTAGGGTCGTGAAATAGTGATCAATTATTTTTTTTTCTGGATAGGCTTCAATTTTAGAGATTATTTCACAAAAATATACTTTTAATGGATTTTGGAAATCTTATGATATTAAAATAAATGCTAAATGTATGAAATCCATTAAATTTGACACAAGTTATAGATTAATGACACGTTACATTGCTGCTTAATTTTTTTAAATGTGTTCTGAATCAATAATATATTAAGTTTTTAATAGATGATTTTCATTACTGAAGTAAGTTTTTCTACAATTTTAAGAGATATTTTTTTTTTAATTTCATCAATGTTGTCCTTTGACCCTCTTTTTTCATCCTTTCCCTCTTTTCCAGAACCGGCATCTACGACGACGAGGCGTCCTGCGACAACTCGAAGGTGAACCACGCTATGCTCCTGGTCGGCTACACGCCCACCTACTGGATCCTGAAGAACTGGTGGGGCAGCTGGGGCGAGGACGGCTACATGAAGCTGGCGCGGGGCAAAAACATGTGCGGCATCAGCAACTACGCCTCGTACGTCACGATCGCGTAATAAAGTCTACGTACTTTTTTCGTCTTTTAAAAAAAGAGTAACTTGTCACAACAATCTTTTCGCAATTAATCACTGTCCCCGTGCGGTGTGGCGCTGCGGTCACTTGGGGGAAAAGATTATGATTTTGTTCTGGTTGAGGGTGATATGTGACAGGTTAGGGTGACTAAATTTCATGAACTATGAGTTTTATTTAAATTTGGCTCATGGTTTTTGTAGGAAAAATGATCACCTTAACAGATTCTCCAACAAAGTTGTTAGCCGAGGTCCCACACACGTCGATTGCCCCTAATTGGCTGCCAAACCACTTGTCACAGAGCTCAAATAAATGCCCGACCAAGGAAAAACACTCTCATTTCACCCTGAGTCAAGTACCATAGCCGCAGCCGCAGCAATTAAAGGCTCTCCTCCGAGTTGATTAATACCTGTCGCATCACGCGCGGTTAAAGCCCAAAAAAAGTTAAGCCGATCGGCGAATGATCAAGTACTTGACGAGTAGAACCGCAACGCATTTCGAATTGTGCGGTTTTGTTTTTCGTCAGGATATATCCATCAACTCATGGATAACCACTTAGACTTGGCATACCTTTCGTTAAAACTCATCTGATCCATCAGCGTTTAAAGTGCTTGGAACCTGTCCCGAAAAATGACCACCTTGGCGTTAAGATCATCGAACCCTCTAGTTCTGTTTGAACCGATAACGAAACATATCTGATATCGATGCTCGGCACGCTTATCGTGGACACGAAATCTTGACAGTCCCGATTCGGCGTTGAATATCGAAAATTGAAAGTGATAGTTTAGCACGCACAAAAGTTGCAAGATATGTTCGTAACTGGTTGTTTTATCTCAGTTGTTGCACAGTAAATATTATCATTTTGATTATCAAGCTCAATTTCTCTACTGTTAAATCTAGTTTCTGCCATTACATTATATTGTCTCTAATGACAAAATTTACAAAATTAGGTTAAATTCTTTTAGCCAAATTTAAAGAAATTAAATTGAAGAACACATCGGAAGTTGAAAAAAACTATTTTTTGCAATTCCACTGTGAAACTTTCAACTTTTCCTGCTCTTCTGGAGAAACGAAACGGCCTACTTTTCCCTACCAAAAATTACAGAATGGAAAATTAATACCTTTCAATAACAGTGCTGAAAAGTTCTACATTTCAGCACTGAAATGGGTGCTGAAAAGTTGAACTCTTCAGCACTAGTATCGAAAAGTACCATTTTTCAATATTGTTTTGTTTTGAACGATGAATTTACTAAACACATGAATGTTTGACATAAAATTCCATTAAATAAGCGTTTTTCGGAATTGCAAAAAATGTTGTAAGCAACTCGTTGCAAAACTTGATTTTTTCAGCACGAGTTGTACATTTATCCAACGAGGTTTACCGAGTTGGATAAATACGACTTCTTCTTTTTGCAACTTGTTGCATAAACTACTATTATAAAACTAATATCTGATATAAAATATACTCTTTGCAATTTCGTCGTGAAACTACTTACTTTTCTTGTCATTCTTGAACGACGTAACGGCCTACTTCCAACCAAAAATATAATAAACCTTTTAATTTCAATCAGTACTGAAAAGTAGAACTAGTGTCGGAAAGTAATTCTTGACTTTTTTTTGATAAGGTCCTATAAACAAATGTAAACATTGAGTGTATCCCTTTCACACCTTATGTCAAAGTCCATCGGAGTAAGCGGGATACACTCAATGTTTACATTTGTTTATAGGACCTTATCAAAAAAAAGTCAAGAATTTTTTTTCAAAAAGTGTTTTTCAGAATCACAGAAAATATTGTAAGCAACTCCGATGCGTTCTTTAATTTCATTTCTATAAATTTGGCACTAAGAATTCAACCAAATTTAGTAAAAAATGTTTGCAATGTTTTTTTATTTCTTTTCTAAACCAAGAAAAAAGGAGTCTGCCAGATTAATAAATGAGAAAAAGTTGTGGTAATTCTATAAATCGTCGCTTGTAGGTTATCTTGTGCCAAGTCCTATTTTTTACAGCAGACGAAATATTTAAAATACATATAATGAAACGTGGACCAACATTAAGGATCACTTCTGTCGTATCCGGTGCGCGGGACGTGATGTCGCGTGGGAACCTACGGCAGGGCCACGGAATCAGCGCACGATACGCAAATAAAACACGGTAATTTATAACAAAATGTAAAAACGCGTGTATTCTTGTTATGATCCGGAAATAGAGTGACGATGGCACAACAATCATTTTGACAGCAAACATAAAAACATCGACGCGCTGTTCTGCGTCACAAAGTGGCAGACTGGCAGCCACTTGTGAGCCAGCGACGTGCGGAAGGTGGGGGCACTCCGCGCACTGGTTCTGTCCACAACATCTCCCCTCTTAAAACAGCTGGCCGGCTCTTGCAAGCGCTGTCGGTGCGCCGGAGAAGAGTGCCAGCTGCGACGAACTCGTTGAAGACGACGACGCAGGGAATGGAGATGGTGTTGCACCGGGTTCTTGTAGAAGCAGCGATCCAGATCGGGTGCAGGTTGCGCGCGTTTTTGGTTCAGCTGGAATCGCAGGTAGAGAAGTGGGCGGACGCGGCGTCAACTGCATCGGGCTCAATGGTGGCAGCTCGGGAAACGACGCAAGCTTCCAATCACCGAGCAGGACATCCAACGGGAGCGCTTTTGGTTTGGTCGATGGTGAAGCAGCAGGTCCGGCCTTGAAGCGACTTCGCGGTTGGATGATGTGCGAGCGGGTGACGCGTTGGTTGCCATCTCGCATGACGATGCGACGATGGAATTCCTTCTGGTGCGGTTCGGGGTCGAGCACTGCAGGTGCGCAGCGGTACGCCGACAGAAAGATGTTCAAAGTTCCTGCGATAGTGCCTCTCCCCACCGAAATTGTCTTGACGGCACGCTTGAGAATGCCCACGACCCGTTTCGCTCGTCCGTGCGGTTGGTACGGGACAGTCGCGGTGTGGTGAACACCGTTCGAAAAAAAATCGACACTCGTGAACTGCGTTCTGTAATGGTCCACAATCAGGTTAGGCTTACCGAGTTGAGGAAACATCTGGTGGAGGATGGCGATGGTTGCGAGGACAGAGATGCGATGCGTGCAGACTACGTAGTCGTCGTTGTGTGGTTCCGCAAAATCCATGCAGCTGCGCTGCCACGGGCCAGCAGGTTTCGGCCATGGCACAGGAAGTGAGTGCGGTGGGGACCGTGCTACGGAGGCGCACGGCTGGCATGCTTCTCCGTCGTCGAAGTCGTCACGGGTCTGGTAACCTTGCTGGTAACGTTGGATCTTCGGATCAGCGGCTTTCGTTGGCCAACCCTCGAATACGTACCGGCAAATCTTGCGGAGTAGTAGATCGGGCTGGGTGCTGATGTCCTCTAGGCAAATTCTGGCGATAACGAAGTCCTCCTCTGGTCGTAGGTTGTGGCACGTCGTAGGTTGTGGCACGTCGATGTGGCCAAACTTGTCGGTGGAAACGTACTGGGAGGCGAAGTCGTAGAGGAGCAGGTACAGTGCGATGCGTTTCCTGTCTGCCTTGGAACCGACGATGTGTAGCAGCGGCGTGTGGCCGGGACGCGTCCTGTGCTGCAGAACGACTTCCAGGTTGCGGTCGTGTTCCTCCTGGGTTGAGCCGCTGACGACGGCGTCTTCGAGATGAGAGGACGCTCCGGGCTGTCGGGCCAACATGGTGGCGATGCTCTGCTGGTATGCACCGGGTACATTTTCGACCAGCAGCGGATACTGGTGCGGCTGAAGAGCAGCATTGTGGGTGCAGATGCTGATGGATTCGATGGCTTTCCGCACCCCGACGATCGGGGTGGCCGACTCCGAGTTGTCGATCGGAGTGATGATGTTGAACTGCTGCTGCTTGTCCAGATCGCGGTCGACGTTCTTAACCACCGCGTACGCCACCGGACGTTTCGGGCAGACGGTCGGTCGGTGGTTTTCTTTCAGCTCCAACTTCACCTCTTTGCCGAGTTCCTCGTTGAACACCTTGTGGAGGACTGACTCGAGCACCGGCGACGGGTCGGGGAAGCTGGATACGTGGAGCTCGGTAACGAAAGTCGGCTCGTTGCGGGTGCTTCCGGCGGTGGTGATGTCACATCGGAACTCGTCGTCGAGTGACAATCCCGTTCCAGAAGCAGTGTTTACGCGAACAGAGGGTGATGATAACATTGGGCCGCCGGATGCGGCGTCTAGTGGAAGTCGGATCGGCGTCCCACCGAAATTGACCGACGCGCATCTCCGCCATTGCTGCACCGAGTGCTCGTTGATCACCACCGCGTGGCTGCGGACCGTGTCCGTCTGGAAAGCCTTCGTGTTCCCGGGGAGCGTGTCGACGTTCTGCGCCGGGTCTGGAGGCGGCTGGGCTGCGTCTGTTGTGAACCACTCCATGAGATCCTTTTGCTGCTGGACAATCTGCTGCACTGCATTGGCCAGCTGCTCGAACGTCTGCATCATCCGGATCAACTGCTCAGGAGACCGCTGAAGCTGCTGCTGTTGATGATTTGCAAGGTGGAACGGTTCTTGCTGGAGCTGCTCCCGACGTATTTGAAGCTGCTCCATGTCGGGGAGCTGAGCATGCCAATCGTTCATGCTGCTGGGGCTCCTCCTTCGATTGCACGCGGGTGCCGGATTTGTAGGTTAGGTGGCGCCCACCTTCGTAAACCGCGGAAACTCCGGCGAATTCGACAGATCTCGTCGCCACTGTCGTATCCGGTGCGCGGGACGTGATGTCGCGTGGGAACCTATGGCAGGGCCACGGAATCAGCGCACGATACGCAAATAAAACACGGTAATTTATAACAAAATGTAAAAACGCGTGTATTCTTGTTATGATCCGGAAATAGAGTGACGATGGCACAACAATCATTTTGACAGCAAACATAAAAACATCGACGCGCTGTTCTGCGTCACAAAGTGGCAGACTGGCAGCCACTTGTGAGCCAGCGACGTGCGGAAGGTGGGGGCACTCCGCGCACTGGTTCTGTCCACAACAACTTCAAATATAATAAAATTTATTTTATAACATTTACATTCTTTCGACTTAATATCTGATACAAAATCTGTATTGCTTTATCAAAAAATAATTATTAAAAAGTTACATTCATGATGCTTTTTTCTTATTTAACACTCATACATCTCAAGCAAGCGGGAACTGAGGAAATTTACAACTTTGTAACGAGCTTGGAAGTTAAAGTAGTGAAACATTTGTATGAATGTAACAACAACATAAAAAACAAAAAAAGCATAAAAAGATTCATTTTAGGGATGTGCTTCCGAAATGCTCGTCTTGTCTATACGTTGTAGAAACCTTTTGGAAGAAAAGTTTTATTGAAATATGAAAAAAATAATATAACATTTATTCGTTATTTATAGGGCTAGTGATTTTTCACGGTCAATAAATTGTAATTTCGCGGCATGCCAATTACAAAACATTGGAATTTCATGGTACTCGAAAATCTAACAAAATGGATTTCTATCAACTTGTATTATATGTTTTATTGTATGATTGAATAAAAAATCATATTTGTACCTTAAATATTCAAATCATTTTGAATTTTTCTTATATTTATACAATGCAACTTGTTCATCGTTATTTTACTAAATTTAACAGAGATTAAAAAAAATACCTAAAACTGTTTTGCGTTTACATTCATTGAATTTGTATTGTGTTATCCATTGCATGTTACAGACAAAGGTCATTTCACTGTTTATCTACATGTGATCTACACAGAAAAAAATATTCCTGTAAATTTACATTATTTATCATGTACCAAAAGGTATCATGATAAATGATGTATATTGGAAATTTACATCAGATTCATTGGAAATTTACATTAGATTCATTGGAAATTTACATTAGTGATTGGCAAATGGGAATGAGAAGCTCGACTTGGATTGCAGTAGGAAAAGGGTGTGGCCTATGTTCTATTTTAAAATGAGTGAAACGGGCAGCAAAAGGAAATTATGATTTTAAAAAGTTGTTCACAGGTAGGGGACGCTTTCTCGTCGACGGCCAAGTGGAATAACGCTGGACTGGAACCAAACAGACGACGGGTAGGATGTTCGGTGTTACTGCTGCTACTCGCTGCCGACTGAGCCATCTTCGCATTTTATAAACGAGCGGCTAAAGCATCAACTTGTTCAGGTCGAGGCTCAGGCAGTGGCCCAGCGAAGTATGAGAGCGATAGAAAGAGAACCAAATATAACTATTTTTAGTTCGGGTAGTTTTGAAGTCAACGTTTGGCAGAAATACATTGGATATATGATTTACATTGAATAGGAATTTACAGGAAGCCGAACACGGGTAGAAATTCATCAGCTTTGAGTTTCCATGCTCAACGTTTCCATTAGATTTATGATTTACATTGGATTTAGATTTACATTGGAGTAATTTCCATGACTTTTTACTCTTTACATTATATTTCAAGATTACATTGAGTGAGTTTACATAAGAATCAGTAATTACGTGCTGTGTAAATTTACATATTTTTTTCTGTGTACATGTGATTCGATAGAGATATTTTATGATCAATAACTTTAAAAAATTAGATTATAATTAACCATGCATGCAATATTTTCCAAATTTTTTTGCTTCCAAAATGCTCGTCTTGTTGTTTGTTTCAATTCAAAGTTTAAATTCTCAAACACCGAGGAGCAATTTTTTCAAACATTTTTCGAATTTCGCGACATTTAACCAGATTTTACGGCCACGGGCAAATTTCACGAAATACGCGGCTTCCTTGAAATCGCGAAAAATCACTAGCACTAGTAATTTACATCTATCCAACTTTATTTAATCTTTTTAATGAAAAATCTAGAAATTTACACGAATTATTCATTTTTAAAATGAATATCCGAAACAATAGTTGTGCAGATTGCAAATGGGCTTAATCATTTTACAAATTTGAAATTTTGTGATCACAGATAGGAAAAAAGAGTTAAACTTTAGGGAAAAAATATGTTCATTAAATAATTGAGATTTTTTCAAATCTGTGACAGCACCATAATTGTAAAAAATGTATAAAGCATTTTGTGATACTTTCTGCTATAAAAAAATAAAGGCTTGAAGATTAAAAGTTAGTTTTTGCCTTTTTGGCTATACAATCACTTGAAAAAAGAAATTCTTTATTTGACCTCATGGACCCACCTTCATGTATACATATCAACTCAGAATCAAATATTTTTGTGTGTGGTGGGATGCTGATCAAAAAATTTTACACTGGATTATCTCGGCACTGGCGGAACCGATTTAGACCGTTTTGGTCTCATTCGATCCGTCTTGAGGTCCCATAAGTCGCTATTGAAAATTATAAAGTTTAGTTAAGTACTTCAAAAGTTTAGTTAAGTATTCAAAAGTTTTTTACCTATTTTTCTGTGCGGGGATAATTCTTAACAATCAGCAATGTTTAGAAATATGGAGAATTTGCAGAAATGAAAAATGAATGAAACTGAAAAAAAATATTGAAGAATTATATACGTCAAAGCTGGATAACATTTGAAAAGGGTGCATAAGGAATTTGACATTAAAGAATATTTTGCATATTCCGAGACTACAAGTAGCTATTTAAAAAAATCAAAAACTAGAAATCTTGAAAATACTTGTCATGGTTTCTACATTTCAATGAAAATAGTGTTGATAAATTTCAATTCAATTCGGTTTTATTGGTGAATAATCAAGATACAATAAGTTCTTTTGCAATTCATAACAAAGTTTTAGAGTTTCTTTCAGCTGTATGTTGCATCATAATCCATTTTGGAACAATTATTTCTATAACTAAGGCACTAACAAGAGCAAGAAAAAATAAAAAAACCCGATTTAATCCCACCTGGGGTGAGATAGAGCCTTTCTTACAAAAGGAAGATAACGGCAGTTGAATTTTTTTCAAAGAAATAGCAAAATAAAGAATGGTCCATTCATGAATCAATTCAAAACTCAACATGATTTTTTCATAAAACTGAAAAGCGCTGGTTTTTGCCTCATTTGCCATGGCCGGGTGTAAGCTGTGCTCGCACACAAGCATTTTCGTTTTTTTAAATCAGAACAAATTATTTGTGAGGCAGAGAATTAGCTCACAATTTGCGATGTTCGTAATGTTTTCTGCCTATCGCTAAATTGTTCGTAATCTCTGAGTGTGTTTTTGCACTTTTCAAAATATCAAGAATTAACGAGATTATTCGTTTTTGGATTACACAAAACATACTTCTACCGCACAAAAACCATTTAAATGAAAAAAAACTTTTTACGAAGAATTTCAGATAGCTTACCAACATTTTCCAAATATATGTTTAAATTTGATGAATAGTTTTAAAATTGAAACTGAAATAATGCTCAAAAACTAAGAGATCAAAACAAGTCACTCAGCAGTGTTACTCTTTCAAAGAAATCGACACTTTTCAAAGAGTATACTAAAGGTTGAATTTTTGAAAAATCTTTGTTGGTGAAAAACGTACCCAGAACAACAGAATTAAGTTTCACTAAAAAGACTGAGGAATTGCAAATTCCATAAAACAAACATTTTGACCCAATTTCATTCCTACTAAAGGAAAGTTTTTGAATGATTTGGCAAAAAATAGCCACTCCAGCCGCATTAAATTTAACCATCGCAGCGAACAAAATAGTATTTTTCCAACACAGGTCAGACCCAGATATACCATAACACCGGTCATTGTATGCTAGCGATGCATAAAACGAACAGCGACCCAAGCAACGTAGCAGCATCTAGAAAAAGGAAAGAATCATCAAAACGGAACAAGTTGAAGAGCACTGCTAGTTGATTCCAAATAAACGCGGCTCGACTAACCTACAGCTTAGCCCTGATCTCCCTTAGGCTCTTTTTTTAATTTGCGAAAATGTCATTTTGGGCGCCCTGGGGCTTCTTGAGGGGGCGCCCTGGGGCCCTGGGGCTTCTTTATCTTTTTCAAGAAGGCGCAGCACAAATCGGCAACTTGGCAAATTTGCAAAATGCTAAGTTTCTCTTGGGCCCTGCTAAGGGCGCCAAATGGTTTAAGGAGGGCGACATTTTTGTTAAAGAACTTGTTAGTCGACGACTAACCTCGACTAACCTACAGCTCAGCCCTGCCCGCGATGTGCGTTGTCACTGGCGCATGGGAAGCTTGGACGCTCACCAAAAATTCGTTCACTCAGAGATCGATCAGAGAATTTTTTTTTTTTTTTTTTTTCATAAAATTATTTTTATTAGGTCCTTTTCGGTACTGGGACCTGGTTAGGACCGAGTCGGCTTTTGTAATTACATTTGACTTAATAATTACAGAGGATCTTGTGTGTAAATGTTAGTGGGAGGGGAATCGATCAGAGAATGAGCAAAACAAAAAAGAAATGCAAAAGAATGAGCATGGGGCTTCAGAACGGATAGCTGCTTGCGTCTAGTTTGCGTTCACAGAAGCTTAGCATGGATAATCATGATAGGCGATGTGTGATGAACGAGCAATCGATAAAGCAACTTGCACTAAAAGGGAGTAATCTAGTAGGGGGAGAGGGGGTAATATGCACCTCCTAAGGGAAAACTGTGATTTCTCAACCATTACAGCATTTTTTTTTTTTTTTTTTCATAAAATTATTTTTATTAGGTCCTTTTCGGTACTGGGACCTGGTTAGGACCGAGTCGGCTTTTGTAATTACATTTGACTTAATAATTACAGAGGATCTTGTGTGTAAATGTTAGTGGGAGGGGAGCCGATTACCCGCGGCCTACTCGGGGTTAGTAGGGAAGGGATTGATGTTAAAGACAAGGCGTGGGAAGGGAAGGGGGATTGTGTAGGGGTCTTGGTTGGCTCTGCTGGCCTTTGCGTTTTGTCCTCAGCCGCAACTCAACCATTACAGCATTACTGTGGAAGAATTTTGTTCGATGTTCTCAAACAACTATTATTCTTCGTCATCCAAGTGAAAAAAGTCTTTAAAAACCTCAAAATTGTTCAAAAATATGAAATTTCTAGAAACATTTTTGATTCATTTCAAACGACCATGCGGGGCAATATGCACCGCAACATTGGGGCAAAATGCACTACAACAACGGGGCAAAATGCACCACAACATGGGGCAAAATGCACCGGGTAAAAGCAGTTTTCACTAGTCACCACTAGATGACACCGCTGTTTTTACAAAGGAGCTTCACAGCGGTGCATTTTGCCCCAAACACGCCTTTTGCAGAAAATTTAATAAAAAATGCATTTTTTGATGTTTTTCGACTCATCTATCTACAGAATAATGAAGATTATGGCAAAAACTATATACCTCAACACTTTCAATATCAATAAATGCTTTTTATATTGTCCAAAAATCATAATGAAAGTTCGATGAAAATTAGATGAAAACACAACATGTTAAAGTTTTGCAAATAACTTGAACTGTTTTTATACTGCGATGCTCAAATTTTTCCAGCATGGTTTAGCAATGTTAAGCTTCCAATTTCTATGATTTTTTCCCCGGAAAATTCTTCCAAATACCGAGAAAAGCAGGGGGTGCATTTTGCCCCGGGGGTGCATATTACCCCCTCTCCCCCTATCAAAATTCTGTACGCGCCAGCATCACGCGCCAGCATTGCTCGCGTCTGCATGTGAAGCTCAACTTGACAACTTGTCGACGAGGCGTCGAAAATCGATCGTCCATGATTTTTTGCAGATTTTTCGAATGTATATTTTTATAGAGAAATGATTTGGAAACGAAGCTTGATTTGGCGTCGGAGCCAAAAGCAAACCCTATACCTTTCTTTAGTAAGAAAGGCAAAAATGGAAATTTTCTAAAATCTGAACGGTAAATCCGAATGAGGTCAAATTTGTTTCAGAACATCGAGTATGGTCTAGATTATGATGTGGAGAAAAAAAAATAGATAAAATGCCAAAGGAATAGTTTTGGCATTTGGTGAAAATTGGCTTTTACCTTTTTTAGGGGTTTTTCCCCCTCACAGTAAATTAGTCCAACAGATGTAAATCAAGAACCACATTACCGACATGGATGAAAATTTGGGAGGATGTAGGGCTCGAAAAATGCATTTTTTTGGATAAATAAACGATTTCAATACTTCAATTTTCGACCGAATTTTCATTTGAAAACCGCCTGATCAGGCGAAAACACACTCCGAGGCACCTTAAAAAATGGATAATTTCAAATTTGGTATGGAACTGGTTCAGGTTCAGCACATCCCCTTTCAAATGCGCCCAAGAAAGCTTAAATCCATAATGTGGGCTCTGAGAAACCCCCTACCACAAAATTGAGCACTTTTTTACCACACACGGACGTCACGCGTGCTCTTCAGTAAATTGAGCGCCAAAATTCGGATATTGGAGATAGACCAATTCTGTCATTGTCAAACGATCGGGCGTTGAAAATCGATCGTCCATGATTTTTTGCAGATTTTTCGAATGAATATTTCTCGAGAAATGATTTGGGAACGAAGCTTGATTTGGCGTCGGAGCCAAAAGCAAACCCTATACCTTTCTTTAGTAAGAAAGGCAAAAATGGTATTCTCGTGTTATTTACCCCTGCTCGGGCTTACCTTTTTAGAGAAATTTACTCTGTATATAAAGAAAAATCATACAGCTATAACTTTTGAACCAACCGTCTGATCAATACCAAAATTTACTCGAATACAATTCATACCAAATGCTTTCGATCGAGAATGGGCTGGGACTTTGAATTTGATGTTCAGTATATGATTTTGCAGAAATCCAAAAATTTAATATGAAAAAATAGGGTAATAATAAGACGAAAAACACTAAAATCGTTATATCTCTGGAAATACATTTTGGAAAAGCTTCAAATTTTGGGCCCAAACAGTTTATGGCGCATGTTTTCGAATGGCTTTTTGTTTGAAACTGAATTCTTTAAATTTGATAGTGTTATCTGTAAAATAGTCCAAAAAATACCTCTAAAAATGGCTTTGACCACATTTACTGGTCGAAAATTGTGAATCGAAAAATAAAATGTTCGTCTCCGACCCCACGGCTACAGATCTGGCTTTTAGAAATGGTGGGTTTTACGAGCGGTTTTCCAGTGATGGAAGACACAAATTTTTAAGAGCGGATACAGACATCGGCCATGTATTTCAGAAAAAGAGCTCTCAAAAATCAGACTTTGTGTTCCGGGTTTCGGGCGAAAATTCAATCGAAAGAGCGCATCTAAACCTTCAATTTAGTAATAGGATTTTTTCCTGGGACGAATCCTCGCCGTGCACGATTTTTTTTAGATTTCTGAAAAAAGCGTTTTTCCAAAAGCAAACCTTAAACCTTTCTTTTGTAAGAAAGGCAAAAAAACTTGCTAAAATTGCTAAGGAAAGGGGAAAGAAAGAGAAAAAGCTTATAACTAAATCACAGTATTTTATCCTTTGTAGATGTGCTTAATCATCAGCTCCCCAAGGGCTAGAACTTGCTCCGCCTAGTGTTGATAAATTCATAATACACCAGTACAATACATACCATACCAATCAGCATAGCGCACCAGGTACGCGTGCTGTAGCAAGAAGACGCTTCCATCTTTCTCGGTCTTGTGCTGCTACTCTCCAATTTCCCAGGTTACAGATCTTCCGGATATCACCATTCACTTGATCTCCCCACCGTGCGCGCGGTTTCCCTGCTCTCCTGCCTGTACCGCCAGCTGGTTCGGCGCGGTCAAAAAGCAGTCTGACAGGCTGGCTCTCGTCCATTCGGGCGACATGGCCGGCCCACCTGAGCCTCCCGATCTTCGCCTGGGTGGCGATGGTCGGTTCTTCAAGAAACGCGTGCAGTTCGTGGTTCATGCGTCTTCGCCACACTCCGTCAGACACCTGCACTCCACCGTAGATCGTTCGTAGCACCTTCCGTTCGAAAACTCCAAGGGCACGTTCGTCCTCCTGCCGCATCGTCCAGGTCTCGTGGCCATAGAGGACTCCCGTCTAATCAGTGTTTTGTACATCGTCAGCTTCGTGCGGCGTTGCACTCGATCCGATGTGAGGGTCTTCCGTAATCCGAAGTAGGCACGATTCCCAGCAAAAATACGAGTCCGGATCTCTTTGCTGGTGTCGTTGTCGGCGGTTACCAGCGATCCCAAGTACACGAACTCGCTCACCTCCTCCAACTCATCACCATCCACAGTTAGAGGGGAAAGGCTTGGGGGGCCGACATCCTTCGAACCCCTTCCTCTCATGTACTTCGTCTTCATCGTATTCATGCCAAGTCCTACACGCCTTGCTTGTACCTTCAGTCGGGTGTATACATCCTTCACCGTCTCCAGGTTCCTTGCCACAATGTCGATGTCATCGGCAAAAGCAAGCAGCTGGTAGGACCGGTTCATGATCGTGCCACTCGTGTCAATGCCCGCTCTTCGAATGATGCCCTCAAGAACGATGTTGAACAGCGAACAGGATAAGCCATCACCTTGCCGCAGCCCTCGACGTGATCCAAAGGGTTCCGCTAAATCCCCCGAAACACGCACGTGACACATCACACCATTTTTTTTTTTTTTTTTTCCATAAAATTATTTTTATTAGGTCCTTTTCGGTACTGGGACCTGGTTAGGACCGAGTCGGCTTTTGTAATTACATTTGACTTAATAATTACAGAGGATCTTGTGTGTAAATGTTAGTGGGAGGGGAGCCGATTACCCGCGGCCTACTCGGGGTTAGTAGGGAAGGGATTGATGTTAAAGACAAGGCGTAGGAAGGGAAGGGGGATTGTGTAGGGGTCTTGGTTGGCTCTTCTGGCCTTTGCGTTTTGTCCTCAGCCGCAACTCGGTGTCCAGCTGCTGGGGCGTTCTTGCTTTGCTTCCGGTGCAAACCAGAAACGACGGCTTTGTGTGAAGGCGAGTTATACTAACTGAAGGAAAACTAACTGAAGAAAAACTAAATGGATATTTTGGAATCTAAGAGGAACTGATAGATCGGATAGAGAACATCAAGGTCTAGTTGAGATAACGCGTCTCGCATCGGGATTTCTGGTGGTCTTCCTCGGGCCCTGAGGGTATCTTTTAACTTAATTCTGTGAACATGGTGATCTGGACACGCCCATACGAGATGGTCGATGTCCTGATAACCCTGCCCACAGTCGCAAAGGTTCGTATCACTCATGTTGATACGATAAAGATGAGCCTTGGACGAGTAATGGTTCGACATAAGGCGGGACATCGTTCTGATGAATCCACGCGTCAAGTCCATCCCCTTGAACCAGGCTTTTCTTTGCACCTTAGGTCGTATGGAATACATCCAACGTCCCTTGGTGTCGTCGTCCCATTGTTTTTGCCAATCCAGAAGCGCACGCTGCCTCGGAAAACCGTAGCATTCTTGTAGGCTAATTGGCCTTTCAAAAATGTCTCCACTCTCAGCACCCTTCTTGGCGAGCAAGTCCGCTTTTTCATTACCCGGAATCGAGCAATGAGCGCGGACCCACACCACCGTGATGCTGAAGGACTGAGCCGCCAGGTTGTTTAAAGTCTTGCGTATTTCCGTGAGGAAAAACGTAGACTCCCTGGTCGGCTTCAGAGACCGGATAGCCTCAACAGAGCTAAAGCTATCGGTGAAGATGAAGTAGTGGTCAGGTGGCATGGTCTCGATGATTCGCAGTGCGCAGTAAACCGCGGCTAACTCTGCGACATAAACCGAACTCGGGTCCTTCAACTTAAAGAACAGCTGATAAGATTCATGATAAACACCGAAGCCCGTACAGCCGTCAAGCTTGGAGCCATCGGTGAAGAATCTGTTGTTTGGAGGAACATGGTTGTACTTTGATGCGAAGATCGACGGTACAACTCCCCGCAGAAGATGGTTTGGGATACCGCGAGTATCGGCTTTCATGGACGTGTCGAAGCCAATCAGGGTGCTGCTGGTTAACGGAGGCGTGCGCTGTGCCGTTGTGTTCGGGCTCCACTCCCACGATGACATAAAGTCATAATATAGAAGCATGCGCCGAGACTCAACGTGAAGGTTCAGCAACGTTTCAAAGTTGTCAATTACCAGTTTATTCCTGTAATCACACCGGATCAGGAACCGGTAAGACAGTTCGTAGTAACGAGTTCGCAGAGGCAACACTCCCGCCAAGACCTCGAGGGTCATGTTGTGAGTTGAATGCATGCATCCCAAGACAATGCGAAGACTTCGGTACTGTATCCGCTGGAGAACCAACAAGCTTGATTTTGCAGCTATTTGGAAGCAGAAACTGCCATATTCCAGCACCGAGAGTATCGTTGTCTTGTACAGTCGAAGCAGGTCAGAAGGATGAGCACCCCACCGGTTGCCAGAGACGCTGCGCAGAAAATTAGTTCTTTGCAGGCACTTTTGCTTCAGGTAGTTAATGTGCTTCCCCCATGTTCCCTTCTGATCAAAGATGGTACCCATGTACATGAAGTGGTCCGACTGCTCGATAGTCTTTCCCGAGAGAGAAAGATTGAGCTGCGGCGGTTCATGCTTCCCCGTAAAAACGACCAGTTCCGTCTTCTCCGGAGAGAATTCAATACCCTTTCCAACTGCCCAATGGGCCAAGTTGTTCAGGGTTTCTTGCAAGGGTTCTAGCAGATCGACTTCTTTCTTGGCAGCGATTGAGACCACTGCGTCATCTGCGTACTGTATAAGGGTGCAGTCTCCGGTCAAGCAATCATCGATATCGCTGACGTAGAAGTTATACATGGATGGGCTAAGGCGTGAGCCTTGTGCCAAACCCATGTAACTTATCCGGGTGATTGCCAGATCACCTTGCACAAAGTGCATGTGTTTTTCTGACAACAGGTTGATGAGGAAGTTGCACATCGTCGGATTGAGACCGCTCCGCCGCAGCTTTACTCCCAACACCTCGATGGAGACTGAATCGAATGCACCCTTGATGTCTAGAAAGACAGAAGCCATTTGCTGTTTTTTACCACGGGCTATGTCGATTCCTGTGGCCAGCAAGGCTAGACAGTCGCTTGTTCCCTTGCCTCTCCGGAAGCCATACTGCGTGTCTGACAGCAAGTGCTCTCGTTCCATCCATGGTTCGAGGCGGTCGAGGATCATCTTCTCCAGCAACTTGCGTAGACACGACAGCAAGCTGATTGGACGATACGAGTTGTGATCGGACGCCGGCTTACCGGGCTTTTGAATGGCAACCACCCGGACCTGTCGCCATTCGTGTGGAATTACGTTCTGCTCCACGAGCGTGTTGAACAGATTCAACAGACGCTGCTTGGCGACGTCCGGAAGATTCTTCAGCAAGCTGAACTTGATCTTGTCCGGACCAGGAGCAGTGTTGTTGCCCGTCAATAGTGCTATGGAGAGCTCTACCATCGAGAAGGGAGGATTAGAATCGCTCCCATCAACAACGTCGAATGATGGTTGTGTCGGCACCGAGTCCGGGCACACCTTCTTGGCGAAATCCAATATCCACTTGTCCGATTTTTCCACACTCTCGTTCGGAACGGAACCTCTACGCATGGCCCTCGCAACGCGCCACAGAGTGCTCATGGACGTATCTGCTGGTAGTCCTTCAACGAACTCCCGCCAGTACATTCGCTTCTTCCGCTTCAAAGTATTACTGTACCTGCGATCAAGAGCTCTGTACTTTTGGAAGTTCGCTCGGATTCCACACTTGCAGAAGTCCACATAAGCTACAGACCTGGCCGCCGAGAGATCGGTACACTCCTTGTCCCACCAGGGAAGTGGAGGGCGCGTTCGGATGTACGGTCCCGGGACGGGTTTCGTCTGAGCTTGTATCGCACTGTCATAGATCAAATTAGCCAAAAACGCATATTCTTCAAGCGGTGCCAACCCTGCTCGCAACTCAACTCCAATGGAGACTGCCTCCGCGTACTGTTTCCAGTCGATATTTCGCGTCAGATCGTAAGGCATCTCCACCGTTGTCGATTGCTGTGGGCCATGGCTAACCAGAATAGCGATCGGCAAATGATCACTGCCACGAGGATCTTGAAGCACGTTCCAGTCACAAAGAACTGCCAGACTGTTGGAACAGAGCGACAAGTCGATGGCACTCGCCTTCGTACCGGACGAAGTTGGCGTTGGTGGTGTTGCAATCCGCGTAGCTTGCTTGTCCCTGTTTAGGAGGGTCATCTGGAAGTCGTCGCACAGTTCATGAATCAGATATGCTTGAGGGTCTGTCTTGTGACTTCCCCACTCGGTGCTGTGAAGATTAAAGTCACCCAGAACCAGTCGCGGTGCCTGCAACAGCTCAAGCATACCCCACAACTTTTGTCGAGTTAACGACACCTGTGGAGGAACGTAGACGGACACAATGCAAATGTCCAGTCCTCTGATGCTGGCCTGTACTGCGACTGCTTCGATTCCTCCTAGCTTCGGGAGCGTGACCTTTCTAAAAGTGTGGCATTTCCTGACCCCAATCAGTACGCCTCCACCTCTATTTGGCCCTGCCCTGCTCTCTGTGATGATGTTGTACCCCCGGAAAGCTGGCGTCTCATCTCCGATAAGAAACGTTTCGCTCAGCGCAAACACATCACAGTCCCGTTCGAATGCGAATTGTTGAAAATCGTTTAACTTGGGGGTTAAACTTCTACAATTCCATTGTAGAAAGGAGATGCCGTTTTTCGTTTTTGGTGTATTACCCATCAAAGGAAATGAACGACAAGAGGGGCATCGTGCTAGCAAGCTGTTTCCCGATGTGTCTAGCGAGAGGCTCAAACCGCTTTATGATTAAACGCGTCGGTTCACTCACAAAAGAGCACAGCCATTCCACGATTGTGGAAAAAGGAAGGACTCCTTTGAAGGCATCGGTGATCGGATTCGGTTGAGGAACCGGTTTCAGGGGGATCTTTGGCAGCTTGGGAACGGGCCTCAGCGGCTTGGGAACTGGCTTCGGTGCCGGCTTCGGAGCGGGCTTACCCGACGGACCGAAAGGAAAATCCTCCTCGAAGTTCAACGAGTCACTTTCCTTACCCTTGCCGCCAGCGGCTTTTTTGGACTTGGAAGCCTTGTTGCGCTTCGGGTTTGGCCCGGAAGAGTCACTTTCCTCGTCTCTCTGGAAGAGAACCTCCACATCGGATTCCTCGTCCTCCGAATCTTCATCCGCCAAAGGAGCGAAGCGATTGGAGTGGGTCACCTTACTAAGGATTTCCGCAAAGGACTTCTTGGAGCGTTCCCTCAAGGAACGCTTCATCTTGTCCTCGCGCTCCTTGTACTTTGGGCACTGCCGAGTTTTGTGCGGTTCCCCGCCACAAAGCAGGCATTTTTCAGCCTGCTTTTGGCATTCCACGTCCTTGTGGGGGCCGGCGCACTTTGAGCACTTGCTCTTGTTGCTGCAGTAGATCTTGGTGTGTCCCAACTGCTGGCAGTTTTCGCAGCTCATCACTCGCGGAACGTACAATCGAACTGGAAGCCGAAGCTTGTACAGCTCAATGTAGTCCGGCAGAGCTGACCCTGCAAAAGTCACCCGGAACGAGGCAGAAGGAATGAACTTCTTCTGGCCACCCTCGGTGGTGACGCTGCCCAGTTGCCGGCACTCGAGTACCTCCACAGCTGGAAGTTTAGGGTTCTTGAAGCGTCCCACCGCCCTTGAGAGGTCGACAAGCGACAGACTGTCATCGGTCACCACGCCATCGATTTCGACTTTGTGGGCCGGAATCCAAACACGGTACTCAATGCTGAACCGCAGATCAGTTACGATCTGATTCGCTTGCACCGCGGAGTTCACGATCACGCGGAGCTTGCTCTTGTTCAGCTTGGTACATTCGACCACCCCAGGATAGTGCTTCTGCAAATCCTTGGTGATCTGTACAAAGTTTAACGGCTTCTGTTTGGGCCGGAAGAAGACCACCCATTCCGTTTGCGATCCCTCTTGATACTGACGAGGACGAGAAATCGGTTTTTGAGAATGAGGATTCAGGGGCGGAGGGGGATTTGGATCCGGATTCGGCACCGGTGTTTTAGGAGGAATTGGATCTGGATTGGGAGGAATTGGTTCTGGAGTCAAGGGAGGAATCGGGTCTGGAGTCAAGGGAGGAATCGGGTCTGGAGTCAAGGGAGGAATCGGTGGTTGAGGGGGAACCGGATTCGGATCTGATTTAGAACGCTTTCGCTTCGTCCTCTTAGACCCGTCCGAGGATCCCCCTTTACCGCCAGCATCCTTATCCTTCAGGAAGAGGTCCCTGTTGGTGGTGTTTGAAGGAACTCCCAAAACGGAGTCCGCCATTTCCACGTCCTCGTCACCCTCAAGGGTTGAATCGGAGTCGAATTCCTCATGGTCCGACTCGGTCGGATCCATGTTTGCGAAGAAACGCGATAAACTAAACGAAAATGAAAGTGATGAAACTAATCGCAAAAGTAAAAAAGGAGAAAGAAAAAAAAAAACTAACCAAAAAAAAAAAAACTATGAGAAAAAAAAAACTATGAGAAAAAAAAAAAAAACTAAACGCTAACAAAAAACTCGCCTTTCGCACTCACCGCCGTACTGGCCGCACTGGCTGCCGCCCGCAGCGGGATGCGCGGGAAGCTCGTTTGCGCGCGCTTGTTGTTGTTGTTGTTGTGCTGCCTGCTGCCAGCCACGTAAACAACGGGGGTTGTCTCCGACCTGGCCTGGCCGAAAACTGGTCCGCCGACCGCAGTCGACTCTCCGGGGCCGATTCCACCGGTCAACGACCGTCTCTCGCCTCAGCTGCCTCCGCAGCCGCTGCTGCTGACTCCTCCTGCTGCTGCTGCTCGGATACGGGAACTCGTTCCTTCTCCGCCGCTGCACCGCCGCCGTGTCCACGACGACCAGATTGTGGCCTCTCTGACCACCGGAACGGGCTTGTCCGCTCGCACACGCCTCGGAATCGCCGTGAAAAACGCGCCAAACACACCGCGAAAAAACACGACCACGCGCTGAACTACTTTAGTTACTCTCCACATCACACCATCCAAGGTAGCCTTGATCAGCCGAATCAGTTTAGGGACCATCCATAAACCACGTGGACACTTTAGGGGGGGGGGGGGGTAAGCGATTGTCCACGCTCCATACAAAAAAGATTTTTTTTGTATGGACAATTGTCCACGAAGGGGGGGGGGGGGGGGTAGAGATTCCCAAAAAAGTGTCCACGTGGTTTATGGATGGTCCCTTATCCGGAAATCCGTTCTCGTGCATGATCTGCCATAGCTGCTCGCGGTCGACTGTATCATAAGCCGCCTTGAAGTCGATAAAGATGTGATGTGTGGGCACGTTGTACTCACGACATTTCTCGAGGATCTGTCGGAGACAAAATATTTGGTCCGTGGTGGCGCGCGCGCCAGTGAAGCCCGCTTGGTAGGGCCCCACGAACTTCCTTGCATGGGGTGACAGCTGACGGCAGAGGATCTGGGAGAGGATTTTGTAGGCCGCGTTAATAAGCGTGATGCCGCGGTAGTTGCCGCAGTCCAGCTTATCGCCCTTTTTGTTGTACACCAGTACAAATCTAGAGTTTTATTTGAAAAGGTCCTATAAACATATGAAAGACAATAGGTTATTGGACCTTTTCAAAAAAAACTCTAGAAATGTTTTACAAAAATGCACAGTGGGCGAAATTGGACTCAAAATCGTAAAGGGTCCATTTTTTCCAAATTCCCAATTTTTTAGCATTTTTTTTCTTGAAAATCGTTCTGTATTTAGATTGGAGGGTTTTAGCGATCATCCAAAATGCACTAAATTTATATGAAAATGTCCCAGGAATCCAGTAAAAATAACCACTTGAACCGTAAAAATCATCTAGGTCCCAAAAAAACCATCCACATTAACGACCCCCGGGTCTTTTGTGGTCTCTATTGCAAGTTTCTGCTCGAACCTAGGAGTCCGAAGGCTTGAATGGGGAGAGCACCCAAACCTCTTTCTACTCCAAGGAACCTTCCACCCTAGTGTTTGAACTGACGACCTTCGGATTGTGAGTCCAACCGCCGCCAGCGATTCCACCGGAGTAGGCTTGGTTTGGTGTGTTGTTTGTACTTATGGCATGGAGACGACTCCTACACCTGGAATGACTTAAAGGCCTAACAACCAAGGCCGGGACCGACATTTTACTTCCTCATCCGAAGGAAGGTTGGAGCAGATGGGAATCGAACCCAGAATTATCCGCTTACAAAGCGGACAGCGTAACCATTCGGCCACGCACTGCCACTCTAGGTCTCATTTAACCACAATTCCGCTATATATATTCCGATTCCTTCGATTCTACTATATCCTTGTTTGAAAAATGAACTCATGTTTTTATCTTTTAATAATTGCAAGGCCGCAGCAACTAAGAGAAGGATCAACTATGTAAATTTTTTAAGAATTTCATGATATCTCGGATACTTTTTTTAAACTGATTATAAAAAATTACTTACAAACGGTGCACTTTTTCAAAATTCAACAGCATTTCATTTCGACAGCAAATTCAATTTTGAATTTAACAATCAACTTCGATGTCCAACGAAGAATGACTTGAATAGAATTTAAATCTGGGTTTATTATTAGCTATTATAAGATTATAAGTACAATTTAGTAATTGTAAAGCATGTGTCAATCCAAAACAACAAAAACAAATAAAATGAAAAAAAAAAAAACACAAAAATCTGCATAAATCTTTTAACGGTGAACGTCCATCCATCCACGTGAGCCAGCTAGGTCCTTATTTAGATGCACGCTAATGATTTGCACCGCCACTCGTTTGACGGTTTTGCCGCCGCCGCCCGATTCAAATTTCGAAAAACAGTATAAATACACACGTAGTAGATCATGCTTAAAAACATATATCACCGTCAGGTCTTGCGATTGCGTGGTCCCCCCAGCCCCTTTTTGGGACATGACGAACAGTTATCATCGAGGTGAGATCTTTATCGCGGCGTGATTTAGGATATGTTTGCACAATTGAGTTGGGTTTTATTGCCGTCGTTCCGTTTCGGGGGGTTGGCGTTATTTTTTTTGCTGTCTTGTTTTTAACGCGAGCTGACAGATTGCGTGATCGGATCGAACTGACCGTTAGGCTAATTTGGGTCATGTTGGAGCTCATTGGGTTAGAGCTGAAATCGATGGTGTATCTAAAAACAGTCAAGTTTTCCTTCCTCAAATTCCAAACAGTAATACGATTACTTACGACCATGTTACAATTATGACGGAGCGCACGCTCGCCCTCACTAATGTCATTACTTTTATCTTGAGTAATTTAACTAAATGGTGCACTTGTTCTGCGCAGGTTTCAAGCAGTAGCGCTGCGCGGAGTAATTCGTTCCTTGGTCCAATATGTCTCCCAGTGGGTGTCTACTCCGCAAGCCTCCTCTGTAGGTCAGATTGAGAGGTTGAAATATTTAGCCTATTATCATTTAATATGGTTTACGAGAGGGATACTATTTAGTGCCATGTACGGTTGATGAGTGTGATTTGTTTTCAGGATTTTGAGGTTTTACGAAACTTATAACAAATTGTTCAATATATTTTATTCTTGCAAAGACTTCCAACGGATAGTTTAATTAGCGACAACCATTAACATGAAAAATGTGCAACATTTTACGCAACCTATTCGTGACATTAAATCTACGACGGAATTGCTTCCAGATTGCCTCCAGATTGCTCCAGAAGCACCGGTTCTTGATGACCAACCATCATTTAGCCTTGGTGGTCACATTCTGCTTGACTCAAGTATCTAGGAAAATATTTGTCATTACCATCAACCTGAAGCGTGCTACCGCCGCCGGGAACATCCCATTCCTCGCGACTTGACTCGATCGACATCACTTACACCTGTCCCGGGACGGAATCGATTCGCGGATAAGAAGATTGTATGCATTTATGCAAAAAAGAAAAAAAAAACAGAACTTGTTTCACATAACTCTACGCGCACGAGACTAAGTTTACCCCTTAAAACGTTGTTATTATCACGGGTTTTGCCCCCCTGGATCTGGACCTAGGTTTGAACGGAGGAGCATGGTAATAAGTAATGGGACAGCGAGCGTCCATTCTGTCGCGTGTACCAGATAAGTCGGGGGGAAAATAGCACATTAGTCTTTTGCGCTGTAAAGGTGGTGGCCACAGGGTGCGGAACCTGCGTTGCTAGCTGATTATCTAACATTAATTAACATATGCACATAAACTGTACATCTCGGGTTGCCACCTGATTTTAATCTGGGCGCACCACCGCTGGGTCGCGTTGGCGATGTGAAGCTGGTCAGGTGGTTGCTCTTCAATTTGTATGTTTTGAGATAATAGTCGAACAAAATATTAGTAGGGTTCAAAAAGAACTCTATTGCAGCCACTAAAAATCAAGGGTGGTCCCCTCCCTTTCACTCGCGAGCACAAATCGGACGCGACGCAAATCTGCTCTGGTGAATTCCGACCGTTTTACACTCGCTCACGATTAAATGCGCACTTTAATCGGTACCGAGCAGAGAACGAACATAGGCACCATGTTTTGCGAAATATCAAAGGTGCAGTGCTTTAGTTGTCACCAGAACCCATTATTTTGGGTGCTTATAATAAGCACCCCAGTTTGAAGGTGCTTATTTTTGCAACGTTTTTTTTTTAATTTACTCATTAGATTGATGAAATTTGTATGTGATTTGGAGATAATTGCTGTAGGTGTAAGTTTAAATGTCAATCATCTTGCTTTTTGGCATTTTTTGGAAACGGGAAGAATTGCCACAGCATTTCCCTCAGCACGGGTTTGACCTTGCGAGAATTGACGGATGACATTTTTGAAAGTTTGTCATAGAGATTGAGGGGCACAAGGGGATTGTGTCCTGCGTTCAAAGTGGCTTTTCATTAGGTCTAAACAGCTGCTCCAAGAACATCCTGTATTATTCACGGTTCATTTTCACACGTTTCTACCTCATATTTTTGAAGGATTCAGTGCCTCCACGCCAATTGACCCTATTCCGGGTCGCATGAAGACAATATTTTTAACCATTTCGAAAGTCTGCTTAAAAATAGGACTCGAAGCCGTCTTCTTCTCAAGATCTACACTCACAATTCGGTCACTGATGTCTAATTTTGGCATTGACATTGTAAAATGCCATTGCTCCTCAAGAAGTACAGAATCTGCTATGAACTGACCAAAAACCAAGTTCTAAATGACAATGTTGACAACAATATTTTTTTCTATGGTTAAAAAAGACAGCTTATAGTTACCTTGTTTGAAAAATATGCACCAGCACCGAACCCAAATATTTTAAAGTTCGGTGCTTATCGTAGTTACCTTACTTCAAGTGCAGGTACTTATTTCCCTTCCCTGGTACCGAGTGAGTGATATCTGATCAAAAATCAAAATCAAATTATTCGCTCTGCAGCATTGCCTTGGCGTTCTCGATTACCAGATTCCTACTCGAAACTAGGTGTCCATAGGCTTGATTGTTGAGGCAATTGCAAACCTCTTTTTACACCTAAGCTTCCATCCACCCTTTGGATTGTTAGTCCAACTGCCTACCAGCGACTCCACCGGGACAGGACCCAGGGAGACGACTCTTACACCTGGACTGAGCTATCGACCTAACCTCTAGGTTAGACCGGGGCCAACATTTACTTCCCTGTCCGACGGAAGGCGTGATCAGACAAATCTCGTCTCAAAATTTGCCACCGGGACCGTCTGGGATCAAACCCAGGCCGACTGGGTAAGAGGCAATCACGCTTACCCCTAAACCACAGTCCTGGTTTGATCATATAACCGAAAATCAGGAATGAAGATCTGACTTCAATTTTGTTTTTTTTAATGTAATATCTTGAGTTTATTTTATAAAGACACAAGTTTTTTTTTCTTCACCAAAATTGTATTTTAACAATACAACTCTTGTTTCTTCTTTGACCACCTTCTAGACATTTGCAGGGCTTGTCAAAATGAACATTTTCATTCTTGAAAAACGAATGTTGGTAAATTATATCTTAAGTTATAGGAAAAGACGATTAAACAATGCTTATTTTCAAATTAAAATAAAATGGGTTAAACAAAACATGCCTACGCGATATTTTTAGCAAATGTACCTTAGAATGTTTACTTTCAGATGCTACCAAGAGCGAGGATAAACACTACCACCTAATTAAGTTATTCACGTTTAAAAATTGCGTTACACTCAAACCCCGATGGTTTGACACCAACTGTTGTCAAACGAACGGGGTCACTTTTTAGTTTGACACCCCTTTTATACGGAGTTCACACACACTACCAAACGTTTGTTTTGATAGTGTGCGTAAGCTCCGTGTAAAAAGTGACAGTTCGTCACTTTTAAGTTTGACTTTGACCAACCAACGGGGTACAAACTAAAAAAGTGTCAAACGAAAAAGTGACCAACCACCGTATTTCTTCGTATTTTGGCCATAACTTTCGTTTATAAGGGCCGGTTTTCGTTTTCTTAGCAAATAATTGTTTGTTTTGATAAGCTCAACAAATGTCTATAAGACACTAATTCGCTACGACGTAAGCCTGATAAATACAAAACAACTACAGTATGGCCCATAAAAAAATGCGACATTATTATTAGGTAGAAATCGGGCCTGTTTTGACTATTTATAATGTATGTAGCATGTGTACATGTTAAATAGGTTCCAAACAAACAAATAATTCATTTAAAACCTTTTCTTTATGTATAAAAAATGTCACAGCACATTTAAACTTAAAATTCTCCAATTTGCTTCCAGCCCAGGCCATATAAAGGAAAAATGATTTTTCTATGTTGATCGATCTGAAGAGCCACCTGTGAATTTTAGTATGGATTAAAAATTAAACAGCCTTCATGGTTACTGTTTCTGAGAGTTGTAACAAATAATTACACTGAATTTTACGCATTCTATTAACTAGTTATACTAAAACAGTGAACTTTTTGAAAATATCCCGATTCGGAAAATGCTTCAATTTTTAGGGGTTTTTGGAGCCTGCAACGATTCAAGGAAAACAAATAATGCAACAAATGATGGTAATTGACTCTAACTGATGCCCTGATATGACTTTTAACAGTATAGAGCCGTTGGGCACCCTTTTGAGCCATCGACATAGGTTTTAAGTTATTAATTTATTTTGACCGAATCGCTCAAGATGATAACCCAAATGGCATGTTTCTGTAAAATGACGAATTTTATCAAAATTTATAAACTTTTTCGATTGGGCGTATTTAAGAGGGACTTCTAACGATGCTTTTGGCACAGGGTTGGATATTTTAAACTGTTCCGTTTTTAAGATATAAAATATGAAATTAAGGTAAATTTTGTACCAAAAATACATCCATTATTGTAGCCCGCCAATACCCAGTTTTGGCGAACTGCAAAAAACTGTCATGAAAATATCTTCAAAACATTCTAAACTAACAACATGATACATAAAAAAATCAGTTTGTTAAACACATTTCAGAACGGAACCAATTTTCTGTGAAAATATGCACATGTCGCATTTTTTTATGGGCCATACTGTATTTGTTCATAAACACCTTAACCTAAATCACAATATTGGCTCTAAAAACTTCCCGTTTGAAGATAAAGCTTTGTGTCTTTGAAAGTTGCTCAAAATGGTGTCCACTACAACTTTTCTTAAGACGCCAAAGGGATATCTCGTCATACCGCAAATAAAAATTCAAAACCACCCCAAAATTTTGACCACCCTAAAGTCCACCATACCAAAAGATGTCCCTATTGACCATGATCATTTGTCCCGAAGACACCAAAGCTCTAAATTTCAATGTGTGGCCGCTATCAATTTGGTCACGCTAGATTTCGGTTTCGTCTAAATGTCTAAATGTTTGAGGATCTGGCAGCCTTGTCTCAAGTTATGACCACTAAAGTGATATTTATGCACTTTTTAGGCAGGATCATTTGGATTTAGTTGATTCTGCATCGAACACCAAGTTTTCTGAGTACTTGCTTGTTTTGAAAGAGTTTATAATTTATATGTCAATTATTTCCGGATCAATTGTGTAACCCATTTTTGGTAAGAAGTGAGGAAGGCACCAACCACATAGGTGGATTAAGTTATTTTTTAATTGATATTTTGGCAGTCCTTGTATCAAGTGTGAAAAGTGTTATCCTTATACTTAATTTATTTTCGGAGCTGTTTATCAAAAAAAGAAAAAAATCTATTGAATTCGAAATGGAAATGTTTGAGTCATGAGAAAAGAGGTTTTAAATTTAAGACTGTCATTTGAAAAAAGCTTAACAAGTGGAATTAGTTCCTTTTTAAAATGTTTGTGTTTGTTTGTTTGTGTTTGAAAATATTTTTATTTAAAATATCAGAATATTTCACGAAAGTTTCAATTGACATCGAAAATCGGAAGAATAGATGCTGAGATATCGGCATTTGGAAATTTAGTACAATTTGAGTAGTACCCAAGAAAAACTATTTTTTTTAAAAAGGTGCTCTATATCAAAATTTCAATCCAGTTTTTTTGATTCTGAATGTGATTTCAAACCTGAAAACAAAGTTAAAAGTTAAAAATAATTGACCACGTTTTCTAGATATTCAAAAAATATGATTAAGTTGGCAGCACTGGAAAATATTTTTTGCCCTCATTGAAAAAAAAAAAACCAAAAAGGCAAAATTTTCAGAACAATCAAACATAGAATGGATATTTTTTTAAAAAAGGTGCACGTTATCAACATTTCATTACAATACTTTTTGATTTCAAATCTGATAAAATCGAGCGAGTTTTCATAGTTTTTTATTTATTTTGGGTTTTCCAAAAAATTGGCAGCACTGCCTATATTTTTTTGCATTTCTGAGTCATAGCTCAAATGTTCTAGTTTTTAAACATCGAAAACATATCAATGCACGATTACTTACTTTTTTACAGAGCATGAAAAAATACATTAGTTAAGAGTGTATTTATTTTTTTCTGAATAATTATTGTCATTCCTTATGGGTCATTGTACCATAACTGACACAGCAGTTCCAAGGCATGTTCACAAATTAAAGGGGTCGCACTGCCCCACCGTCACGAGATACTAAAAAAATGATTTTGGATTCGTGTTCAGGTATCAAATTATATCCTCTTTACAACTATTTAAACAGAATTTTGTTTCCTTGAGAACTTCCTGAGAAATTTCAAAAAACTCATCATAAACTACTGTTTATAAAAGTGGTTTAAATTTAGTTTTTCTCCTGCCAATTTTATAGATTTATTGGCCTAGATTAGGCTCGACTGGGCAAAAACTTGAGCTTTTCAAGGCAAGTACATTTTCAAACGATTTTCCCTGGAGATGGAGCCACACGTTCACAGCTAAAAAAGTAGTAATCCTGCTGCGTGTAAAGAACTGGGTGTAAAATAAGTATTGCATTATTTTATGCAATTTTATGTGATTTTACACCCTGAAATATGTAGCCCATCAGTATGGGAAACCTACTTGACCGAAATGTCAAGCTCATATATGCGTTTATCCTTACAGATTTTCATCGGTCTGATGGCCGAGTGGGCTAAGGCGCCAGTCCTTACTGTTGGTGCTGGGTTTGAATCCCGTCGGTTGCAACTTTTTTTTGTGTTTGCAAAAAATGTACATGCAGTGTGTAATATTAAGTGTTTATTTTGACGAAGGTGATGTGCATGCTTTTGCCTGCGATTTTACCATCGGATTTTTTGCTGTGTTGCCGTCGTTTCAGGGCTATTTGCAAAGATGGTTTCCGATGTTGATATATATCACACATTTATTTTATATTTATATACATGTGTTGATAGAAATCACAACTTTTATACTATGTAAAATTGCAAGATATTGATTTTTTTATTTGCATCTCAATATTCTTGTTTATAAAATCTGGTAGGAAACAGGTTTAAATCTTTTTGATACATCGTTAGCTTAGGTAGAAATTCATAAAGCAAAGCAACGCTTACGCACAACAGTAAGAGAGGTCTCTTCTTGGCATTGTGGGATTATATTAAATAATTTAATTTATTCTTATCTTAATGAGGGTGTTAGGTTAGGATCTGGTATTTTAATAAATAAGTTTTTTGCAAGGCACTCAGAATAGCTAGTTTTTTTTTGTAACTTTAGATTGTTTAATAATTCCAGGCCGACAGTTCTGTGTAAACGAGTTAAGTGATGCTATCAGAATCTCTGATTATAATTTAAGTGATATACTAAACATCCGGAATTGTCAAAACATCCATAGAGTCTCGATCAATCAATAATGAAATGATATCGGACAAAATTCGTTAATCTGTTGAACTAACGGTTCTCGGATTATGGTTGTATCGACCATTGTTGCGAATCGAGGATTTACAGGAGTTTTGACGATCAAATGGAGCCTAACATTTCAAAGGGACACAAGGGTTTTGTGAACAGGAGTTCATCTCTTTCACTCAATTGACAGTTTATATGAGGTATGATAGAGATACACTCTTGTTTGCAGAGCTTCTGTGCCCTAATGAAATGGAAGGCACGAAATAGTCGTCTTAACAACGAGTGTTCAACTTGTAAGATATGAACGTTTCATTAATGTTTATTGTTTTTGAAAGCAGCAAGACAGGTTAAAAAACTAGGTAAAGGAGTGTTTGGCTTTGTAATTAAAATTTCGGGGATTTGAGATTCAAGTTACTTTCAGACAGTTTAGTTGAGGTTGTTGATTCAAGTTAGTTTGTTTTCCTTAAATGAATAATTGGACTTAAATGATCAGTTGAACTGGTCGGAGTGTACTATTTCATTAGCAGATCTGCTTCTAGTTGCAATGTACGACAAGACTACTGACGGACGCGACAGGACGGGGCCCAGAAAAAAGTCCTCAAGATTTATATTCCCTAGACAAGTTGGTTTCCATCTTTTGTTTTCCAGTATTTTTTTTTAATTTCCTTTAAATTTGAAATACATCATAGGTTTCCTTTGTATAAATCTGCGATTAGTTACATTTTCTTATTTAATTAACTCATAATTTAATTTCTCCGGGCCTTTTTACTTTGGATCATAATTTCAGATTTCCTTTATTCAGTGTTAAACTTAGATTACCGTAACTGCTCAAGTCATCCAAGTTCTTACTACTCACACCTACACTAATTTTCTTTCACCTTCCCCCTCCCGATCCGCTATATCTTCCGGTGGTGTTCATTTTGTATGCAATACTAGTTCGGCCACTACCCTTTTTTCCACAAGAAACCGGACATGGACTGACTTGAGGCCGCGTCCCCCACCTTGCTCCGTAAAACGAAACGAACGAAGTACATTTTCAAACGATTTTGTTTGGCAAATTCACTATTTGAATTATGGTAATTTTTGAGCACATTAGCGATTTTTTCGAATCATGACATGTTAGTACATATCCAGAGTTTTTTTTTGATAAGGACCTATAAGCTATTGTCTTTCACATGTTTATAGGACCTAATCAAAAAGAAACTCTAGATATGAAATTGATAACAAGAGTTGAGCTTTGTGGAGCTCCGATTGCAAGATTTCCTTACAAGAATTTGCAAAACAAAACCAAGACTTTCATTTAATTAGATATTAACCGTCTCGTTTAATATCTTTCTTATAAATCTCAACCGCTAAGGGTGTCACCGTCGACAGCTGTTTCCGAGGTGCCAACAACGACTTGATAAACTCTTCCACGCCAAGTTATTGCCAAGGCGCGGGTCCTAAGATCCATAAACATTCCCTCTTCACGATGGCGATCTGTTCAGGTTTGATAGGGCGCAGATCCGCCAAGATCCTCCCAGACCGTGGTGGTGACGGTGCGTCGCTATAGACTTCATTAAAATCATTATCCCGGGCGCAATTAGCCGTACTTAGTATTTGTACTTTCCGTTTCTTGATCGTTGGTTGGTTGGTTGGTTGCTGAAGCTGTGAAGTTTCAGTTAGCAGCTCTCTCTCTCTCTCTCTCTCTCTCTCTCGCCTAGCGCTTGTACGTGCGTGATAAGTGATTATGATAAGATCCAATAAGTTGCCATGTTTGCTGCTGCTGCTGCCGGTTGGGTCTTGGCCAGAGCCAAAGTGATGGTCATCTCGTAAAGTACAGTTGAAAGTGTGTAAAGAAGCTGAGCAGTAGTTAACTAACCATGTTTTAAACAGATTATAATGGCACTATTGATAGGAGATGGGCTGATACGAGTTGGCGTCAACGAGTTTCCTGAAGGGAAAGAAGGAAACGACGTAATAAATCGATAGAAATCGATCAGCTGAGATTAGAAGGAGCAGGTAATGGAATTTTAATGAGCTCGTAAAATTAAACAAATGAGTCGAGCTGGGCTTGTACCGGCGCGAGATTATCAACCATAATTTGACGTGGCTCTAGTGAAGAAATGCCACCTTTCTTCAGCTTGCTCAAGATTACAATCTAATTAGATAATCTCCACGCTCTGGCGCCACATTTCGCCCCCTCAAAGAAGTAATTAACAATTTGGAGCACTGAAAAAAGCGTTAAGACCTGACCCCTTCGTTAAAATTCCAGCTCAATGGTCCGGGCTAATTATTCGCCGCAGATGTCCCCCCAGGGCGAGCGGTGCAATATGGGCGATGACGGTCTTTAGGGAGCGATAAATTTCCCAATATCTGTCACGGCTGTGGTGGACGTAATTGGCGCGGGGTCCAGATTTCACGCCGGGGGACCACAAATTGGTACCCACAGATGGGAGCAACAGCGTGGTCTAAAAAATCGGGTTATTCGCTTCTTTTATGTGAAAAGTATTGTTCCAAACGGATCAAAAGTTTTTGTTAATTACAAAAAAAATAACAAAAATCAAAAAATGATTGTATTTTGTTTCAATTTAATTTATTGGTCATTCTCTGTCAATTCAAACGAAATCTTCGATGTCTGCGAAACTTTGCATTTCAGGGGTAATTTTGGTCCGAATCCGAGGTCCATTTATCGATATCTCATGACGGTGGATGGATTTTCAATGATTTGTAGCTTGAAACCGTAGAAAGATTTTCTGTCAAAGGTTTTTAATGTGTAAAATTGGACGCCCAATTAAATGGCATACTCAAAATTTCGAGAAAAACCTTTTTTTCAACGAAAAAAGCTAAAAAAAGATTAAAATCGCCCGTTACTAAACTTTCAAATAATGAGATACATGTCGTTTGTGGAAAATTTAATGTATTTTTCGAATCTTCAATAACCCTGGTGGGTAATTTTTCATTTAAAACAAAATTAATGTTGCAACATTGCAGGGTTAATTTTTAGAGTGTACCAATATTCTTCAAAGTCGTAGAGCCAAGCAAAATATTTTGATGTCTAATCTAATCTAATCTAATCAGACCCTAGCGCAGCCAATCTTTCGAAGGGATCCTGGAGAGTGCCTTAGGTTAGATGACGCCTAGCACTCTTCTTGTCATTTATTAACATTTGTAGTGCGCCATTGCATTAGAATGCATTGAAACATCACAAGCGTTAAAGCGGCCAGGCCTACTGCGTAAAGCCGTATCGCAGAGATGACTCGTAATTGGGTTGAGTTTGAGCACTGAATGTTCGAACAACAACACAATTCTGAATCGACAGGGGAGGAAGAAGCGTGGGGACACACCACCATACGCTCCGAGATTTTGGTTGTATTCGTTGGGAGCACCATGCTAAGAAGGTTTGGTACTCCGGGACCCTCTGGGATGGGACATTGTATTTCCACGAATGCCCTGGACACTTATTTGCCGTGGTTATAGCGCCACAACTCGCTCTCTGTAACAGTATTCCTAATTCCAGTCCACGCTCACCAAGTCGTCATGGCCTAGTGGTTAGCATTTTTGCTTACCAATCCAAAGGACGGAGGATCGAACTCCACCTCGAGCGACTTTGATTTTTCGTTCATATTCATCATTTCAAATTAGTGTGTTCTAAACTTTCTCGTTGGGAGCAGATGGGAATCGAACCCAGAACCATTCGCTTACAAAGCGAACACCGTAACCAGTCAGCCACGGCCGCTCTCCAAGCTAAATATTTTGATGTATACAAATAGTTCGAGAGTTATCAGAACTTACAAAATAGTGTTTTGATTTGAGGTATGATATTTGACCAGTTTTTCCAAGTTTTCACCCCTAAAATCATCTAAACTTCCATAAATTATAGTGTTCTGGAATCGGAATGATGTCAGCTACCCATTGCAATTATAGTTACATGAAAATTTTCACACAAATACATATTTTTTATATTTTGAAAATGTGTTTTTTTTTCACAAAAAAATACTCAAAATGATTGATTTTGTTAAATGGTTATCAAAGAATCGGGATTTTTTCATATATTTGTAAGTTTATAACACTTTTTTGAAAATACTCAAAATGTTCACAAAACTTCGTATTTTCGAGAAAATACTAAAAAAATCAGTTTTTGTTACAATATGTATATCAAATGATCGGGATTTTTTATACATTCGAAAGTTATAACACAAATTTTTGAAAATACATAAAATCTTCACAAAACTATGTATTTTCGAAAAAATACTAGTGGTCGGGATTTTTCAAACATTTCGAAAGCAATCGTATTTTCTGTGAAATACTCTTAATTTTCACAAAACTACGCCTTTTTGAAAAATTAATAAAATTTAGTTTTTTTTTCAAAATGAGTATAAAACGATCGGGAATTTATCATACATTTCGAAAGCTTTTTTTTAAATACTTAAAATTTTCACAAAATTACCTACTTTTGAAAAAGTACTCAATTTTTTTTTAATTTGGGTTTCATTCGGATTTTTGTTTGAAAAAAACTGTTTTTTTTTTGAAAATGCTAAGTGTTGTGAAAATTTTGAGTGTTTTCAAACATTTGTGTTATTGCTTTTGAAATGTATGAATAAATCCCGATTATTTGATATCCACTGTATAAAAAACTAAATTTTTCATTTTTTTTCGAATATACGTAAGGCCGTTGCAAATAAAGTTTATGTCGCCCCCCCCCACCCCTTCAAAATTGGTCTGAAAAATCAGAGGGCAAAAAACATATTTTTACAAAAAACTTCAAAATTTTCATGAAAATAAAGTCTAATCAACTGAAAACATTCCAAAATGCATTTATCTGCATTGATAATCATATTTAGCATGTTTGGGATTGTTAAAAATGTTTTGAAGGTTTTATAAAATTCCAATGTACAGCAACGCAAAAAAATATTTTTTGCAAAAATAAAATTTTCGTCAATATTTAGATATTTGAAAAAATAATGATGGCAAAACAACTGAACAGGTGTTTAATGCATTTTAAAACACTTTTTTTTTTCGATAAACATGTTTAAGCCATGGCTCGTTATTTCAATTTTTAAACTTTTTTTTATAATTTTGCCCACCTCGACTTTGGTCAGAGTCGAGGGACATAAACTTCAACAAATATTTGCAACGGCCTAATTATGTGAAAAGTTTTACTATTTTCATAAAATTGTGTTATAACTCTCAATATCAGATTCCAGTTTGACAGCTCGCCCAGAGCAGACGTGTGTCCTTTGATTGGAGCTTAGCGCGTTTTTGACGGTGTTTTTTCTTTTAACTTTCGCCGACGGCCATGGCGGCGGCCGCGACGGCGGAGAGTGTGTGGACGGAGCACAGGACTGAGGATGGAAGGCCGTTCTACTGGAACGCGGCCTTGAAGAAAAGTGTGTGGGAGAAGCCGGACGGATTCCAACCCAAAACGCAGGCGGCGACGGGCATGGAGGTGGAAGACTCCGAAGGAGGAGGAGAGGACGGGGGCGAATTTCGTCCCGTGGTCAAGGTTCGGCGCAGGAAAGCTATGGAGGAGATCACCGTTCTCGATGGCCAGGAGGTGAAAAAACTGCTCAGCAACAACAAGTTCAGCCCGCTAGCGGAGGAGAACAACAACAACAACAATGCGAACCCAACCGCAGGAAAATCCACCCCCGTGGTACCAGAATCCGGCAAGTCGGCCGGGGAAAAGAAGCAGCCGCCGCTGGTGGTGAAAAATACGAGTTTCGCCCGCCTTGCGAAGGTGATGTCGACATGTAATGTCCAGCCGGAACACAAACTGACGCGGTACGGCACCAAAATTACGTGCTTCTCGAGCGACGACTTCAACACGGTGCAAGCCCACCTGAAGAAGAGCAAGGTGGAGTTCTACACCTACGGAAGGCGCGGTGATAGACCGCACCGGGTAGTGATGAGAGGTCTTCCGAACCTGGAACCGGATTACATCAAGGAGCTGCTCAAGTCGGAACATCAGCTGGACGCCTTGGAAGTTCACGCCATCAAGCGGAAGCAGCAGCTTCCCGCCATCGATGAGACACCTTTCGTTGTACTCTTCCCCAAGGGGCATACCAGTATCAAGGAGTTGAGTAGCAAGGTGAAGAAAGTGGGACTAGTCGTCGTCCGGTGGGTAGCCTACCGGAACAAAGAACCGCATGTGACCCAGTGCAAGAACTGCTTGCAGTTCGGTCACGGAACCAGTAACTGCCATCTCAAGCCCAGGTGCAGCAGCTGTGGGGGTGCTCACAGCACGGAAAAGTGCAAAGCAGAAGAAACGGAAGCCAAGAAGTGTGTCAACTGCTCTGGATCTCACGAGGGTCTGGACCGCAGCTGTCCCAAACGTGCGCAGTTCATCCAGTCGAGGCAGCAGGCGTCCAAGCCGAAGCCGCCAGCATGGAAGAAGGAGAAACAGACTCCGGCTGCAGCCGCGTTCACCGCGGCGGATTTTCCTCCGCTACCTGGAGCGGTGCCGTCCATCGGGACGGAAGAAAAGCATCCTCGTCCCGCAGGAAGAAGTCGAGAAAATACTGGCGCCGGCGCCGGTGCAACCCCGAAGGACCAACCAGGCGAACGGAAGCTGTACAGCGAGTCCGAGCTGTGGGCCATTTATCGAGATTATAGAGTTCGCTTGAGGCAGTGCAAGACACCCGAGGAACAGATTGATGTGATCGCACACTTGTTGACACATGGCGCGGGAAAATGATCATCTTCTTTTTATTATTTTTTGTATTATCGTTCCTCGGTCCTAACCTGGTCGTAGCACCTAAAAGGACCTAATAAAAATAAGTTGAGAAAAAAAAAAAAAAAAAAAAACTCTCAATATAAATGAAAAATCGCGATCATTTGATGCCCATATTGCAAAAAAATCGATTTTTAGTTTTTTTTTGTCGAAAATACGTCATTTTGTAAAAAATGAGTATTTCACAAAAAATATAATTACTTTTGAAATGTTTGCAAAAATTACGATCACTTGATATCCATATTGTAAAACACTGAAATGTTGAGTATTTTTTGAGAAAATACCTATATTGTAAAAAACTGAAATTTTTAGTTTTTTTTGAAAATACGTAGTTTTGTGAAAATTTTGAGTAATTTCAAAAATGTGTTTCATAACTTTTGTAATGTATGAAAAAAGCCCAATCATTTGATACCCGCATAGCAGAAACAATAATTTTTACTATTTTTTCGAGAAACATTGCATTTTCCCAAGTAATATATTTTTTGTAGAAAAAATTAATGAATTCAAATATAAAGTTATTTTGTATGATTCTGTTTAAAGATAGACTGTCAATTTCCTGTCTTATTAAAATATGTTGAGTAGAATTTTAGCGATGGATCCCGAGCAGACGGAAATAACGTAGGAATAACATTTTTTGATATTTGAAAATACTAGGCCAATAACATCTTATGTTATTTATAACAAGTTTTGTTATTCGCCGTTATGATTTTTTTGTTATTGAAATGTTATTGTAATAACAGACAAATAACATTTTGAGTTATTCTTCGAACAAATCTTTGTTATTATTTTTTGTTATTTTAACAACTAATCCGATCATCCCAATAACAATTGGAGATATTCTTCCATAACAAAAAATGTTATTCCAAAGTTGTTTTGGCTTTCAACCAATATCGGACCAATAACAAATTTTGTTATGATAACATAAACTGTTATTAAACCCTTATGCAAAAATGGATTTTGCAAGAATATTCCATAACACTTTTAGTTATTTTAACAGTATTTGTTATTGAAATGGCATGAATTCTGTTATTACCGTCTGCCCGGGATAGTGAAATAATGAAAAATGACTCAATTATAAACATGGAAGTAATCCATTTTAATTGTTGAAATCGATTTTGGAGTTGAATTTTTACTTTTTTTCACATTGGATGTCAGAGTGTCGTCTTCAGACATTTTTTTAAATTGAAAGTTAAGACAAATAATAAGTTGTATCATAACTTCAGATAATAAAAATGAAAGAAAAACACGAAAAAGAATATTTATTCCGATTGAATCGACTTACACTAAACAACCTGTTGAGTGAATGAGTAACTACCACAAAAAAAAAAAAAAATCTGCACCATTAGAATTAGCATTAGCATTAGCAATAAAGGTCGCACAATTCCGGATGGCTGCACAACGCTTATCTTGCTGTTTAACTTTAATTAAACGTATGATAGCACTAGACTCTCATCCGGTTACAATATTCCAACACGGGAGATACCATGTTTTCCTCTTTAGATGAGCGTGTAATACTATCCAGTAAGATAAGGGGCTCCTGGCCGGTACCTTGCTAACCTCGGGGATTGGAAGGTATGTTAGTAAACATCTATCTAGAATGCGCAGAGATCTCTACGTCACCTAGTGGTATAGATGTTTGTAGGGAGGTTTTGGACTCAATGTTAGTAAATTGAACGTTTGTTTTTTAACACCATCACCACCACCACCAAAACAATACCATCACCACAAAAAGCCATGCTAGATTTTAATACAAATACATTTCAAAACGAACACAACAATAAAATCATCTTCCTGGCCCTGCTGCCCACACGATACTGACGTGCAATAATATTAATTACCACAATGACCCCCCACTGCATGCATGACTCGAACATGAACACGAACATAGCACAAAGAGAACACCACAAAAATCCATCTTCCCATCACCACTGCTTGCACGATACTGACGCGCAATAATATCAATTACCACAATGACCCCCCACTGCATGCATGACTCGAACATGAACACGAACACAGCACAAAGAGAACACCACAAAAATCCATCTTCCCATCACCACTGCTTGCACGATACTGACGCGCAATAATATCAATTACCACAATGACCCCCCACTGCATGCATGACTCGAACATGAACACGAACACAGCACAAAGAGAACACCACAAAAATCCATCTTCCCATCACCACTGCTTGCACGATACTGACGCGCAATAATATCAATTACCACAATGACCCCCCACTGCATGCATGACTCGAACATGAACACGAACATAGCACAAAGAGAACACCACAAAAATCCATCTTCCCATCACCACTGCTTGCACGATACTGACGCGCAATAATATCAATTACCACAATGACCCCCCACTGCATGCATGACTCGAACATGAACACGAACATAGCACAAAGAGAACACCACAAAAATCCATCTTCCCATCACCACTGCTTGCACGATACTGACGCGCAATAATATCAATTACCACAATGACCCCCCACTGCATGCATGACTCGAACATAAACACGAACACAGCACAAAGAGAACACCACAAAAATCCATCTTCCCATCACCACTGCTTGCACGATACTGACGCGCAATAATATCAATTACCACAATGACCCCCCACTGCATGCATGACTCGAACATGAACACGAACATAGCACAAAGAGAACACCACAAAAATCCATCTTCCCATCACCACTGCTTGCACGATACTGACGCGCAATAATATCAATTACCACAATGGCCCCCCACTGCATGCATGACTCGAACATGAACACGAACATAGCACAAAGAGAACACCACAAAAATCCATCTTCCCATCACCACTGCTTGCACGATACTGACGCGCAATAATATCAATTACCACAATGACCCCCCACTGCATGCATGACTCGAACATAAACACGAACACAGCACAAAGAGAACACCACAAAAATCCATCTTCCCATCACCACTGCTTGCACGATACTCTCCAAAAAAAAAAAAAAAAAAAAAAAATCTGCACCACATTAAAAAAGAAAAGTGCAAATCAATGCACCATTAAAATCAGATTGGCGGGCGCGTTGTTTTCGTATGGACTTCCTCCGCTCTGTATGCAATCGTAAATTTTGCCAACCTCCAGACCTGTTGGTGGGACGCCTGCGTCAGAACGCTTGGGCGGAGTGCGATTAAATTAGCACGGGTCCCCCACAGACCGTTATTATAAATAAAAAATTTCCACCCAAACCAATGATTGGACATGGTTCCTGGGACCATTCTGCACCTCTGGGCCGAGTTTCAAAATATTTGCCGGCAGAAATTTCGAATACGGTCAGTTTTAGTGTTTTGAGTAGAAATTAAGGGGAAATCACATGTAAAATGCGTAGGAAAAGATCAAAGTTTCAATGTTTTAACTCCAAAACATTACTGGTCATGGTTTTAAATTGTATTAACATGTAGCAAAATGATATAAAAACGATTTACAGCACTGACTTAGCCGGATTAAGCCGAAGTTAAGTGACTTAAGTATATTATTTACAAGTTTATACCTTAATATTTAAAAAAACTCCTACAATTTAAAGTTAAGGAAAACTAGATAGCACAAAAATAACTCAAAATGGGGTGACTTTGAGCCAAGGGGTGACATTGTACCAAATTTTACGATTTTATAATAGCCAGATAGCTTAACACCAAGCTCGATAAGCTTGAATTGCAAAGTATAATCGTTGCAAATATTGTTCTTATGTTGTCCTCTGCCATAAAAAGTTCAATAAGTACGCAACACTAAAAAATACACCCAAAGTTAAAGAACGAGAGGATAATCCTCACGAAAAGAAACGTGAGGAAAGTGCTATTTTGCGAGAGTATAGCCGTCTCGCGTGTTCATTCGTTCATTGGAACAGTTCATCCTATTGAGTGGCTTATATGGACAAATGACCGCCACTTAGTTACCGAACCATGGTGGCCCATACGGCAAAGGCACGGTTCAATATGCCAAAGGTCTTGGGTTCGAGTCTCGGTACCGGTACTTTTTTTTAAATAGATGAACTTTTTTGAAGATGAACCCATGAGTAAAGTACTCTCGGTAATTTCGGGATTTATCCTCTCCGTCCGCACACAGTACCATTTTACTACCGAATCGTGCTCTCTATCCTCTCGTATGCGGATGCCCAGTTCTGGGTGTAGATAAAGCTTTAGTTTCATAAGCCTTACTGTTTGACCCCGACAAGAGTTTTAGGACACAAGTCACATTGAAATCCTACATCGCCTTACATACTAGACTATACCGGGTTCGGTGGTAGAGTGTTAAACGTGGTTGCCAATCACCCCAGTTAGGCTGGTAATGTTGTAGAGCGAACAATTTGATTTGATTTGATATTTAACTGTACTATTTTCATGTTTTCATAAGATATGCCAAGTTTGTTAAAAGATTGATTGTGTTTTCACATTGGGCAGAAGTAGGATTTGTTTTGTTGAATACATTATTAGTGAACGTTCTTGATGATCAACAATATGTTCGATTGAATTCTTACTATGAGTGTTTCGACATTAATTTAATCAATTATAAAATGTTATTTTATTTTATTTTTTATTTTATGACGATAACTGCAATGTTGAAAAATAATTGGTTGGTTTGAAATATTAATCCTGTGGGAAGTTGTGCCATTAAACTTTTGCTAAGTATAATCATTACTCAGGACAACAAAAATATATGAGCTAAATGATAGCTGGAGTTGTCTCCGGATTTCATTCATAAGTTTGAAATTTGTAAACGATTTAAAACAAAAAAGAACAATTTTATTCTAATTGCTGTGTCACAAACTTGCCACGTCAAAAAATTTGTTTCCCTAATATTTTGATTGTTTTATTTGATTTCAGAAGGAATTGATTCAGAACTGAAAAATGTGAGCATAATTTTCAAATTTGGAGGATTCCAGGAGATTTTAAATTTATTTTTATTAGTTAAATTTTAAATCAACAGGCTTTATTCAAATAGAATAATCAGATTTGCGTAGCAATATCATCAAATTGCTTTGTGGGAACATAAATAGACCAAATTAATCCGTCTACAAATAAATAAATTAACATAAAAGTCAAGCTTATCAAAGCAATTTTAATGCATTTATTGGTACAATGTCACCCTTGGCTCAAAGTCACCCCATTTTGAGTTATTTTTTTGCTATCTAGTGTTCCTTAACTTTAAATTCCTTGATGCAGGAGTTTTTTTTAATAATAAGGTATAAACTTGTAAATAATATACTTAAGTCACTTAACTTCGGCTTAATCCAGCTAAGTCAGTGCTGTAAATCGTTTTTATATCATTCTGCTACATGTTAATACAATTTAAAACCATGACCAGTAAAGTTTTGGAGTTAAAACATTGAAACTTTGATCTTTTCCTACGCATTTTACATGTGATTTCCCCTTAGTTTCTACTCAAAACACTAAAACTAACCGTATTCGAAATTTCTGCCGGCAAATATTTTGAAACTTGGCCCAGAGGTGCAGAATGGTCCCAGGAACCATGTCCAATCATTGGTTTGGGTGGAAATTTTTTATTTATAATAACGGTCTGTGGGGGACCCGTGATTAGAGCTCTCGAAAAGTGTAATTAAGAAATCGTTAAAGATACGAAATTTACGGTGCAGTTCTTTTTTTGCTGTGGCTGCCGATCGATCGAGGGCGTGGGTGATATATGGGCTGATTTTGGTTTCGGGGGGACGATCGTTAAAATATCTGCTGCTGTGTGTTGAGGTGGTGATGGTGCTTCCACTTTCTTCGGTAAAATTCGTGGAATTTGAAGGCAATTTGGCGATACAGCTGGCGAAATGTTCATTAAGTTGTAATAACTTTTTTAATCCTTCTTTTTATTGGGCGATGAACGAAAATGTCTTGCTAATTGGCAAATTTGTAAGTGAAGTGTTTTAATCCTTATTGTTTTAACGTGGGATGACAAAGAAAAAAAAGACGAAATCAATAACAAAATATCAATGCAAAGAATACAAGATTGAAATCATATTCGTGATCAGATCATTTCCTTGACCTTTAATCATCTCGACGTATAAATTATCGCTCTTGTTTCGTCCTAGGTTCCAAAAGCAATAAATCTCCCCCAACTCACGTGATGCAGCACTTTCTTCCTCCAGTCCCAGCCCAGACCTGTAGGGTCAACAAATCCAGCTCCATGATAAATCGTTTTAATAAAGTCGTACTAACATCTGCGTGAATTTGCTTGTGATGTCAATTAAGGCGAAATGCCGCCCGTGTTTAATTGTGCACATTCATGCAAATTGGCCATTAACTCACACCGTCATCATCATCATCGGCCACGGTTGGACCCCTTGGCTGAATCTCCCCACTCCTTCCTCCTGAAGCCAAATGCCCTTGGCGCTTCAGCCGCCAACCGCGCACTTCTTCGACGGGGAAAATCGTTTTCTAAATTGAATTATATTAATAATTGCCAGAACATGAATTGACATCAATTTTGATTTATATCTCAGCTCTCTGCGTTGCTGCGGCTGCTGCTGCCTGCAACTGAGATGTCCAACAGTCAGTGGCCACACACAAATGTCTTCCCCTCCCTGAAACCCCCTTCCCCCCTAGTAGTGGCCACACCCGCAATCCCACCCGGTAGGAGAACTCCAGCGTGGTCTTCGCGTGATCGTAGCGACCTTACCGTCCTACCTTCCGCTTTCCCCCCCAAAAACCTCCCGCGTGACCAATTGACTAGCAAAGCTTCGTGAGATCTGCTCGCGATTGCAATTATTACTAGGTATTTTTACGGTTTGGGTCCTCGGGTTGCCTTTTTTTTGCTGCTAGAGAAACACTGATTCACGGTGGTGTTGAACTGCCTTAAACATTAGAAAAAAGTATAAGAATTAGGTAAAAATAGGAGAAATAAAAAAAGAAGTTTATGCAGCGATGAAAAATTAAAATTGTTCTTTGTTCTTTGTTCTTTGTTCTTTGTTCTTTGTTCTTTGTTCTTTGTTCTTTGTTCTTTGTTCTTTGTTCTTTGTTCTTTGTTCTTTGTTCTTTGTTCTTTGTTCTTTGTTCTTTGTTCTTTGTTCTTTGTTCTTTGTTCTTTGTTCTTTGTTCTTTGTTCTTTGTTCTTTGTTCTTTGTTCTTTGTTCTTTGTTCTTTGTTCTTTGTTCTTTGTTCTTTGTTCTTTGTTCTTTGTTCTTTGTTCTTTGTTCTTTGTTCTTTGTTCTTTGTTCTTTGTTCTTTGTTCTTTGTTCTTTGTTCTTTGTTCTTTGTTCTTTGTTCTTTGTTCTTTGTTCTTTGTTCTTTGTTCTTTGTTCTTTGTTCTTTGTTCTTTGTTCTTTGTTCTTTGTTCTTTGTTCTTTGTTCTTTGTTCTTTGTTCTTTGTTCTTTGTTCTTTGTTCTTTGTTCTTTGTTCTTTGTTCTTTGTTCTTTGTTCTTTGTTCTTTGTTCTTTGTTCTTTGTTCTTTGTTCTTTGTTCTTTGTTCTTTGTTCTTTGTTCTTTGTTCTTTGTTCTTTGTTCTTTGTTCTTTGTTCTTTGTTCTTTGTTCTTTGTTCTTTGTTCTTTGTTCTTTGTTCTTTGTTCTTTGTTCTTTGTTCTTTGTTCTTTGTTCTTTGTTCTTTGTTCTTTGTTCTTTGTTCTTTGTTCTTTGTTCTTTGTTCTTTGTTCTTTGTTCTTTGTTCTTTGTTCTTTGTTCTTTGTTCTTTGTTCTTTGTTCTTTGTTCTTTGTTCTTTGTTCTTTGTTCTTTGTTCTTTGTTCTTTGTTCTTTGTTCTTTGTTCTTTGTTCTTTGTTCTTTGTTCTTTGTTCTTTGTTAGTTTTAAGTTTTTAGTTGCTGGGTAATTCTCCACCAACTCACACAGCAGTTGCCCCGACCCCTCTTAGATTTGCGTAAAACTTCTAAGAGGTAACTTTTGTCCCTGATCACGAATCCAAGGTCCGTTTTTTGATATCTCGTGACGGAGGGGTGGTACGACCCCTTTAATTTAAGAACATGCAAAACAAGAGGTGTTTTTCAATAATTTGCAGCCTGAAACGGTGATGAGATAGAAATTTGGTTTCAAAGGGACTTTTATGTAAAATTAGACGTCCGATTTAATGGCGTACTCAGAATTCCGATAAAACGTATTTTTCATTGAAAAAACACCAAAAAAGTTTAAAAACTCTGCCATTTTCCGTTACTCAACAGTAATTTTTTTTTGGAACATGTCATTCTAAGGGAAATTTAATGTAGGTACTTTTCGAATCTGAAATAACCCAGTAGGGTCATTTTTTCATTAAGGACAAAATTTGTCATTTTAAAATTTCGTGTTTTTTCAAACTTTGCAGGGGTATTTTTAAGAGTGTAACATTGTTACACAAAGTTGTCGAGCAGACAATTACAAAAGGTTTGATGTATAAACTTCTGGGGTTTTCTTATAAACATCACTAGTTATCGCAATTTTACGAAAAAAAGTTTTGAAAAAGTTGGACATTCTTACACTTACACAAAGTTAGAAAAAACTCGAAATTTTAAAATGAAAATTTTTGTTCTAAATGAAAAATGATCCTTCTGAATTACTATAGAATCGAAAAGTACAATCAATTTTTCTTAAAATGATATGTTTTTCAAATTTTTACAGTTTAGTAACGGAAAATGCCATAGTTTTTAAAACTTGTTTTTTCACAATTAAATCGGGCGTTCAATTTTACATAAAAATCTCTTTGACACCAAATTTCTATCTCATCACCGTCTCAGGATGCAAATTATTGAAAAACACCTCTTTTTTGCATGTTCAAAAATGAAAGGGGTCGTACCACCCCTCCGTCATGAGATATCGAAAAACGGACCTCGGATTTGTGATCAGGGACAAAAGTTACCCCTTAGGAGAAAGTTTCACGCAAATCGAAGAGGGTTCGGGGCAACTTTTCCCGATTTCGTGTGACTTGGTAGATTGACCCTTTTAGTTTTTAGTTTTTAGTTTTTAGTTTTTAGTTTTTAGTTTTTAGTTTTAAGTTTTTAGTTTTTAGTTTTTAGTTTTTAGTTTTTAGTTTTTAGTTTTTAGTTTTTAGTTTTTAGTTTTTAGTTTTTAGTTTTTAGTTTTTAGTTTTTAGTTTTTAGTTTTTAGTTTTTAGTTTTTAGTTTTAAGTTTTTAGTTTTTAGTTTTTAGTTTTTAGTTTTTAGTTTTTAGTTTTTAGTTTTTAGTTTTTAGTTTTTAGTTTTTAGTTTTTAGTTTTAAGTTTTTAGTTTTTAGTTTTTAGTTTTTAGTTTTTAGTTTTTAGTTTTTAGTTTTTAGTTTTTAGTTTTTAGTTTTTAGTTTTTAGTTTTTAGTTTTTAGCTTTTAGTTTTTAGTTTTTAGTTTTTAGTTTTTAGTTTTTAGTTTTTAGTTTTTAGTTTTTAGTTTTTAGTTTTTAGTTTTTAGTTTTTAGTTTTTAGTTTTTAGTTTTTAGTTTTTAGTTTTTAGTTTTTAGTTTTTAGTTTTTAGTTTTTAGTTTTTAGTTTTTAGTTTTTAGTTTTTTTTCAAACCCACCGTGTTCTGCGCAGATTGGACGGCTCGCGCCAAACGCAAACAGTCACTAATAGTGCAAATTCATGCAAGACACACCACCCTATTTTACTTCTTCATTTCGTGTCTTTGAATTACGACTTGGTTCAATGGTTTAAGAAGCGGGTGGGTGCGAGAAAAGCCCACTACGAATGAGTCTCTACTTTTTTGCTGCTTTTTCCAGTTGAACTTAATTCCCACTCGCAAAACCGCAAAACCGAGGCGAGCATCCTATGACTATTGGCAGCTCAGTATAAACGGCAGCCTAATTGAGTTGGACTTTTCACAAGCGATCGATTTGCTACAAATTGCCTCAATAGATTTGTGACACGAGTCGGTGGCGTTTTTATTCGATTCGTTTTTTTTTGTTGTGGGTGTATCAATTGTCACCCTTGTCATGTTTGTGAGAGGGAGTCGTGATAATTTTTTATATTTTTTGATGAAAATCTTTTCATTAACCGTGATTAAAACATAGCGTAATTAAGTTTGCTAATGCAATAAAGTACAAGAAAATGCAGCTTTTTCGGCAAACTTCAACCACGTTGGGTGGTCCAACGGTTCCCATGGGCTGATAAAACTGTCTAGCAGTACCATGTAGCACCATCGACAACATGCCTTAAATTACCAATCACTTCAACAAGCGCACACACACACACCGGCCAACACCGGCACTCTCCAAATCAGCACTTGGATAATCTGCTTTATTATTAGTTGGCTCGCATTATATTGCAATTTAATGCTTCTCTAAAACTTAATGTGCGCCCATAACATTCGTTAAGATTATGTAAAGTCCCACGTTAAAGTCGGTGGTTGCGCCCCCGAAAAAAAACGGGCGACCCGTAAGCATAAGCCTTCGAACTCTTCGTCACTTTGCAGGTGAGTGGGGCTCGAACCTCCCGACATATTGCACCGAGGTCCGCGTGGACGACCAACCAAGGAGAGCCACTAACGGAGGAGGATCTTCCACGCACATGCTGGAGCCATTGAATGCAAAGTGGGCACGATAAGCGCGCGTTGTACGTATGTTTTGAATATCGGATTTATGGTAAAGTAAGGGGTGACAGCTTCGTACGAAATTAAAAATAGATTGTAAGTTAGGTTTTCATTGCAGTTCAAAATGCTTTTTTTTTCAACATTTGCAATAACGTATAGATTTTGTATAGATTTTCACTGATTTAGAACTTTACGTAAAAATCCCTTTTTTCAAGTCAGCGTATTTTTGTGATATTAAAAGTTTCAAGTTTTTTCCGCAAGATTCGATTTTTTTCCAACAAAGTTTACCGATTTGGATAAATACAGCGAGTGCTGATAACACAAGTGTCGCCACTTGTTGAATACAATTTATTTTTGCAATTCCGGAAAACAGACTCTGAATTGTAATTTTCCAGGGAAACTTTTGTTTCGATGTTATTTGCCGTCAAAATCAATGTATAAGGTATCAAACTTCAAACAGCATCGAAAATTATTACTTTTCGATAAAGATTCTAAAAAGTTGAGTTGTAGGCCGTTTGCACAGGAAATTGCAAAGTCTTGGTTTGGATTTTTGAGCAGAATATGACTTTTTGGAAATTGGAAAAGATGGCGGCCAATTGGCGGTAAAGAAATATTGAGAAAATGCATAAGGTAGGGGAATATACTCATTTTTATCACTCTAAGCCGTTCGACAAATTCTCATCACTTTTGCCGTTTTCCGCTATTAAATCAACATTTTCAGATGTAGATTAAAGTTGCTTGCTCACTTTTATTATAGCTATTTATTGCTTTGGAACAGCCAAAAACACTTTATGAAAGCTGTAATTCATGATCAAAGTGCTGATAGGCCGATAATAGAAATAGGCTGAAAAAGGGTATAGTTCCCCTAATGTAATGTTATCACAGAACTTGAATTTTAGGTTAGTAAGGACATGAAAAATATTAATCTTGTTTTAGTTCATGATTTGATATTTGAAGTTTATAAGAAATCTTGGGATAATCGAACTCGAAATAATTGAAACTTTGAATAAACGAGTTTGGGTTGTATATGTTGTTGTATATGAAGAGATTTTTTTTTAAAATTTTAACGTAACTAGCTTTTCAAACAAAATCCCTATTTTCAATAACATTAGTTGATCACTAATCACAGTAAATTTTTCATATTTTGCGAGTTTCAAAAATGATTTGATATCTGAAAGGCAAATTTGGAAAGTTAAAATATTTTCAAAATCCTTGGATTTTTTTTTAATTTTTTGTAATTGGGCCAAGGGTCTCTGCTATACTGCCCACCATTGAAAAAACGGCTAATATCCACTTTTGGCAAAAACGAGATATTAGCACCAGGTGGTAGAGGATGTTCCAACGCATCTTCTGGAACTTGAATTTCACTGAAAAAGTGTTTAGACTTGGCTGCCGATGCGAAAAACCAAACGGCTAATATGCCATTCTAATGGGAAATTGCCTTGACGGAGATTCTGTGACAAACACTAAAACGCGTTTTTCTCGGAATACTTTATTTGGCATAATAGCCGAATTTTCAACTATGAGCAGTATAGAGGGAAATAAATATGAATTTTACGTTGTTTGATACCCGTAAATCAAATTTTGAACAATTGAATACAGTTAAATCAAATTTCGAACCCATTAAAAACAATATTTTTGCCCTTAAAGTATTAATACAGTTCTATCTAATTAAAAATCATTTTACACTCATAACGGTTAGTAAATAAATATTATAAATTAATTAATCTAAAAAAAAGAAATATGTAAAAAAAACCAAAGTAAAGCGAACATAAAAGGATTATTCAAAAATACTGTTTTATTTTATGAAAATTTTGATATTTAAATTTCAAAAATGATTTGATAGTAAAACAAGCATTCTTGACGTTTGCATTTTGAGATGTTTAAAATTTAAGTATTTTCAAAAACAACTTTATTTTAAGAACATTTTAAGTTTTTTTACTAAGATCTCGAATGCTGTTAAAATCATAATAAAAATTTGGTGCCGTTCTTATTATAAACATTTAAAATATAAATGAAAAATAAAAATCAAATAAAAAAATAATAACATGCCTTGTTACCATCATCTTAAAAAAACGGGTCGTTAATTGATTCTACAATTGTTTCTAAAAGTAGTTTATAAAAGTCATAACATTTTTTTTCAGGCATAACATTTTTTTTGAAATTAAGAATGTTAAGAACATATACGAAAACTGTTAACACGTTCTAAATATTTTTTTTGAAATTTTGCCGATAGTTGTTTTAGAATCAGAAACTTGTTTTAATCCGGCTAAAACTTTTTTGGTGCCTTCGGAATGCCCAAAGAAGCCATTTTGCATCATTAGTTTGTTCATATAATTTTGCATACAAATTTGGTAGCTGTCCATTAGGGTGACAATAAACAAAAATCGACATCAGAGATACCCTCTGACTCGATTCCTAATGCAAAAATAAGTATCTGTGCCAATTTTGAGCCAAATCGGTTAAGGCTAAGGGGTCGCTTTTCATCGTTGAAGTTTATATGGGGAAAATCCCGAAAATGTATGGGGAAAAACATCATTTCAGTAATTTTCTGCTAGGTGGCGCAGGTCTCGCCCAAAGTTGTCCAAGTGTGAGATTCTTGTAGGAAATTTAAATCCCTACAACTTTGTAGAAGGGTCAAAACGATCCGAGTTGATCCTGATTTTTGGTGATTTTTCTAGAAAAAAATATTTTCTTATATACTTCCTATATACCCCTTGCATACTTTCAAGTCAAAAATCAAAAAAAAATCAAACCATCCACATTAACGACCCCCGGGATTCCACCGGAGTAGGCTTGGTTTGTTGTGTTGTTTGTACTTATGGCATGGAGACGACTCCTACACCTGGAATGACTTAACGGCCTAACAACCAAGGCCGGGACCGACATTTTACTTCCTCATCCGATGGAAGGTTGCAGCAGATGGGAATCGAACCCAGAATCATCCGCTTACAAAGCGGACAGCGTAACCATTCGGCCACGCACTGCCAATCAAGTATATAAGCCGATTTCTTTTCATCGCATTGCTAATAACTCATCAGGATCAACTCGGATCGTCTTGCACCCTTCTACAAAGTTGTAGGTAATTAAATTTCCTACAAGAAATTCCAACTTGGACAATTTTGGGCGAGACCTGCGCCACCTACTGCAAAAATCCTGAAGCGATGTTTTTCTCCATACATTTTTGCGATTTTCCCCATATAAACTTCAACGATGAAATGCGACCCCTTAGCCTTAACCGATTTGGCTCAAAATTGGCACAGTTACTTGTTTTTGCCTAAAGAATCGAGCCAGGGGGTATCTCTTGCGATTTTCCGAAATTTTCAATTTTTCTTGTCACCCTACTGTCCATACAAAAATAATGTATGAAAATTCAAAAATATTTATCTTTTGAAGGAATTTTTTGATCGATTCGGTGTCTTCGGCAAAGTTGTAGGTATGGGTACGGACTACACTGGAAAAAAAATGATGCACATTAAAAAAAATTTTGGTGATTTTTTATTTAACTTTTTGTCACTAAAACTTGATTTCCAAAAAAAACTCCATTTTTTTATATGTTTTAGAGGACATCAAATGCCAACTTTTGAGAAATTTCCAGGTTGTGCAAAAAATCTTTGACCGAGTTATGAATTTTTGAATCAATACTGATTTTTTCAAAAAATCGAAATATTGGTTGCGAAAAATTTTCAACTTCATTATTCGATGTAAAATCACTTTTTGATTGCAAATTTAAACCTAAAATCATTTAAAAAAAAACTTGTTTTTAACCTTTTGTTCATAAGGGGTTTGTTTGTCTCGGATTAGTATTCAAAAAAACGTAAGAGCCATTGGTAAACAAAGCCATTTTTGCGTCAGCATTCGGCCTACTTACGAAAAAACCAATTTCAAAAATGGTTGAGATTGTTCATCTACACGTCCTTCAATCACCCTAAGCTTAAAACAAATGAAATATTGTTTCAATTTGGAGAAAAACGAAAATTAGTGCCGGAGGTCACGGTGGCTCTTACGGCTTTTTGAAAACCCACCCGAGAATTGAACTTTAGAGTAATCTATGAAAACTTTGTTTGGTTAAGAAATTCTTTATGAATTGGTTTCAATTGGTTAGGATTTTGTTTGAAAACGTATGAACTATTCGATCAATCAACAGAAGATTCGAGTCACCACCATGCTCCATCCACTCTGCACTCTACCGCGGCTTATCGTTGCCCAATTAATTAAGGCAAATTACACTCGAAATTGATAATGATTCCTCGCTCGCTTCTGTCCATAAATTTGCTGATAATTAAATCTTCCTTCAGCTTTCGGACCCGAACTACAACAACTTATTGCTGCCCTGCTCACTGACCTCGTTAAGGAAGCTTTTTTAATTCCTTGCCGCAGCAGAAGTTGCGCGTCTCGTTTTTCTTATTTTAATTAATATCTCCATATGTCCCCCTCGGGGGTGGGTTGGGTTTGGGATGTCCCCACACTCCCTAAGGGACCAATTGGCTCGGCGCACAACCTTGTGCAAAATTCCATTGAACTCCGGTCGCAAACCTGTCCACGGCCTAGAAGACCCCAGTCGTGCAAGTTCTGGTGTGCGGTGGTATGCAAAAAGCTCGTTACTCATTTTGCTTCCTCGGGAACAACCCGTAGACCTGGCCAAGTTGGTTGGTCTTCTCGTTAATTGATTTCCCTGTCGAAACTGAACGCTTCGTGCCATAAATTACCAATTGCTGTCAAAATATTGAACTTGTCGGTGGCGGCGCAAGTTCTTTGCACGCGAAGACTCTCTTGACTGCCCCCCGCAGCCGGAGTTGCCAATAAATAGGTTGATCCGTGGGGGAGATCTGTTCAGGATTACGCGAGGAGTGGTGTATGAAATGTGATTCTTCGCTGTTTGGAGCAGGGAGTTTGCAGATCATCGACGCTGGTGCACCGGAATAGATGTAAAGAGTGTGGTCGATGGATTTGAGAGGTACGAGGGGTCTTTGAATGATGTTTCAGTTAAGTATAACTTTAGAAATTTTATTTAAAACGTATAAAGGAAATTCTCGTATGTTTGATAGGTTAAGAACACGGTCCGATTTCTTTCAATTATGAGAATTCTCAATATTTAAACAAATTGTTTTGCAGAAGTCTTGATAGAATCTTGCTTGCTAAGGGTTGAAGCTGTTATTGAACGCCAAGGTGCTACTAATATGCCAACTTTAGGTGCCCGAATTACATGCCATTTTCCTAAATTGAATAAGATTTTCGTATTTGTATGGTGGATATTAGAAGATGAATATCATATTAAATTGTTTTAAGGCAGAAAAAATTGAATTCTTAGGTAGTCTTCTTAGCTAGTCTTAGGAGGAAGTAAAACAGTGGCCTGACTTGGCGCCTTTATCTTAATGGTGACATAGAGCTAGAAAAACCTACCACACTCTGCAGTTATAGAATAGACTTAGATTAATAAAAAACATTACAACTCGATATTTCCCGTTGAAGCAATAAAACAAAATACTACTTGCTTTTTATTCCCATATTCTTCTTAGGAGGAGTCCTATATAGTAATCAAAACACTTTTTATTGCTTGAACACCAAATAAAACTTAGTTGAGCGTAATTGCAGTATTCAATTGAGGTTTTGCAGCGCGACTGCGTTTCAAATGTAGGTGACGCCAAAATGAGGTTACTTGCCTAAAGTCGTATGCCTTTCTGTCGATTAAAGAACAAAATCGCTTATTTCTCATGATTCCCTGCATCAATTTTCATGAAACTGGTTGCAAAAGACGAGAAAAATTTTTTGCTTTAAAATAATGAACATCAACTTTTGGGCGCGCAAAAATTTGTGACCTTTTTCTTTAAAAAACATGTTTTGGAACACGAAAAAATGAGTTTCCCCGTATATATCAATGAAATAAACAGTTATATAGTTGATAACAGATGTGTTAACGTATATTAAACAATTTGTATTGATTTTTGACAGACTTTCTTGCCAAATAGTCCAAATTACTATCTTTTTCTAAATCTACAGTTTTCTCATAGAAAAATCAAACAAATATTGGAGAGTTATACACCAAATTGTTGGAAATAATTTTTCTCATCCGAATCCGGCATAAGTTTTATAAAAATGTTGATTAGGAAGGAAAAAACACATTTTTTCTAAAAATCATAGGTTTACGCTATTTGTTCATAGGTGGCGACACGCGTCTTTAAGCTTTGCTGCAAATTCTCTATGCTAAGCTAAGTTTTATTTAAAGTGTTCAAGCAGTAAAAAAATAATCTTAATATTTTTCTTACATACTTGGTTTGTGTCCTGGGGGAATAAATCCACCTAGTGGCGAAAAGTGGTACTAGCCCAGTAGCGGCAATGTACGGTGGCGCCGCCCATGGTGAATAGTGAAAACTACCAAAAGCTGCGCGCGACGTCACGCACACAGTCAAACGAACTGTCAAATCTCGAGCAAAGCAAGATGAACATCGGATGGTCAGAGCGCTTTGAGCATCGAATTGTCATGATCGTTTATGACCATTCGATGCTCAAAATTCTGGTACCAATGCTCAAGAAATTCGCATTGGCGGTTTTGCGTGTAGAAATTACGGAAATTTGTAAAACTTTTTTCTAAGAATTCAATCAGAACTTGAAAATCCAACATTTTTTAAAGCAGTATTCGATATCATCTTGGCTCGACATTTCAATGACCTTTATAAATATTTTTTTGTATTGTTTATTTTTTTTTCAATTTTTACATTGTTGTTAGTTCAATTTAAGAGAACAATGTGGTGCATTACATTTTGATTCTATTATTTGGTCCTTACTAATTTAATATATGTTTTGTCCCATTAGGCTGGTACAAATTTTATTAAAAGTTTTTGTTGGGGGCAAAAAAAATTTGTTTTTCTAAAAACTTCAAAATTTCAATGGAAATTGAAGTGCAATCAGCTGAAATCAATTTAAAATGCATTCCCCTACGTTTAGAATCGCTTCTAAAAGAAAAAAATCTGCTTTTAAGAGTTAAATTTTTTTTGGGAATCTCATAAGAAATTATTTAAATTTCAACCTATTTTTTTTAGTATTTTTTAACATTCCAAATATTTGGCAAGATGAAATATTATGCTATTTTAGGAATTTTACAATTCTTTTATACGAAGCTTATTGTGCAGTTTTTTTTATATCGTTTTATTGAATGATGTTTTTTTATATTTTTAAATCTCAGCTGCATTTAAATTTTCAAAAATAGTTAAAAAAATTAAATAAAAACAGATCCTTTGTTGTTTTAAAAAAATAATCGAAGGCTATGATAAGGACATCGAAATTGAAATCTTTGTTATTTCTGAGTGAGTACTTATGCTTAGTTTTACTGAAAATTGAGAAAATTTTTGTTTGGCTATTAGGGTGACCTACGCCGTGTTAGGGTGGTCCGAAAAATGGCAATTTTCGTCGATTTTCTCAAAAATCACTTTTTTCAAAAAATCGTATCTCCGCGCCATTTCATCCGATTTTAGCTGTTTTAGGAGCAAAAGAAAGGTGATAAGTTGGTCTTTCAAAGAAAAATAATAAGAAGTTTCAAAAATCTAGCCTAACATATGAAAAGGGTGTATGAAACATTGAAATGCCGTTTTGACGGTGTCTGGACCAAAGAGCCTATGTCTGGAAATATTTTTATCGGATTCCCCGGACATTTTTACATAACATATTCAAAAATTGGAGGAGTTCATTAACAGGATTCCGAGATATGATTTTTGAAAATAAAATCCATGTTTTTCGACGCGCCGCGCTCAAAAACCAGAAAATGACGAAATCGGCCTAACTTATCTCCTTTCATTTGCGTATAAGACAATTGAAATCGGTTGAAATGGCGAGGAGCTATGATTTTTCGAAAAAAGTGGTTTTTGCGTATACATTCTCATTATTGAATTAAATTTGATTTTTTTTAGTTTTATTATATATTCAATATAAATTTTTGCTAACATATCTGTAAAATTTTTATGTGAAATTATTGTTATATGCAGAAAATTAACAGTTTGGATGTATTAAAAGCATATTGCTTCAGATTTCTTCAAATGTTGAAGTGGATCAAGTCAGCCCTAATATTCTGAAAAAAACTCACATAACTTTTTTATCAAAGATACATACCAGCCAAACTTAGTATTAGTTTAAGCAAAAGTTCATAGTAGACAAAAACTTCCTAAATCTTCTTAGAAAATATTGTGTTAAGAGCTTATCGCACTTGCATGACAATCCTTTGACCCCTCACAACCCCTTTGCAATTGATTACCCATTTGAGCAAGTGTACTTACATGATATTTACGATCACATGCTGAGGGGAGCAGTGCTGCGTGAAATCTATCCATTTTTTAGGTCTGTTCCGTTGGACGGCGCAAGTGCACAAATGTGTGTGCAGTATTGCATTTCGCTGGCGCACGTTTGAGCAGCATCTCTGCAGATCATCATGGCCAGATTGCGCGCCCCACTGGTTTTTAACAACCTAATTATTAATGCATTTCAATCTTCCCAGCAGCGCGGACATTGAATCCGCGTTGCGATTTGGTGAAATGTGGGCAAAATTTATGGCTGAAATCGAAACGGATCGGTAACGGTTCTGGGAAACATTGTGGTGTGGTAAAGTTTGCATATGGTTTGTTGTTCAACAGAACACATTTCTTTCAAGACGATTGAATTTGAATATTGAAAGAAATTTTAAAGAATTCAAAAGCAAAGTAGACCATAAATGCAACAAAAACTCTTCAAATTTCACACAATTCTTTCTTGTCCAACACGCAACCCGCACTATAATTTAGTACTTTGCACCGATCAATAATAAATTTTCAACACTTGCCTCCTCGACACCAGACGATGTCTGCAGTCAGCGTTTATTCCGATTAATTCTGGCCAGGTGAAGGTGTCAAACATCGCGCCCAATGGATTGGCGCGATGGCCTGGGGCGGCCCAAGAGTTCCAAACACGAGCCGCGATATTCGACAGCCGCGTGTTAGTCGCGGATCGATCGATCGGAGGTGATTCCGTGAAATTGGCGATGACAGAGCTGTCACAGATAGGTGGATGAGGGTTTTAAAATTATCTGGGAATGAGAATCTTTAAAAAAAAAATCAAAAAAAGAAAAAAAAATGTCGTGTTGTAAATTTACCTCTTCTATATAATGAAATTTTCCATCAATCCATAAAAACCATAGAAAAAGTGCACTTCGTATAAAAATTGTAAATTTATGGTCAATCAAACATATTCTAAACAAAATCTATACGTGTGATCAGATATCTCAGTTCAATTATTGTTTCAACTGTGTTCTGTAGCAGATTTTTAAGACATTTTAACTTTTCGGAATATGATGCAACACACAGCTGAAAGGAACTACAAAACTCTGTTATGAATTGCAAAAGAACTGATTGTATCTTGATTATTCACCAATAAAACTGAATTGAATTGAATTGAATTTTAACTTTTCTAATGTTTCATTATTTTTAAATCTTCATGTTTCAAACCATATCTAAGTTTGGGCATGTGTTGGTTAAAGGGATATGGACTTATACAAACAGAAACAACATTAATTTAAATTTTGGTAAAAATTAAAACCTAGGTTCAGCAAGCAATACTTTTGACTTTATTTTCAAAGTAAAAATAATTTTAGATCAAAATATTTTGAGTGGGATACATATGCGGTTCAAATAATTCTAAAGGCTTGCCATCAGTGATTTGACCATGAAAATTTTCTGAAAATTATATATTTTGTTAAATATTAATAACAGACAAAATAAAACATTGATTATCTCTTATATTTTTTTACCAAGATAAAATTATAAATTTAGAAAAAAAAATCATAAACTTAGATTTTTTGAAAACTTATTAATGCAAGACATTAAGTTTTTTTTAAATATCAGATAAACCAATGTTATTTTTTGCCTTTTTATGAGGTTTAAAAAAAACCCTAACTTAAGGCAATTTAAAAACTCACACAAACTACATTTTTTTTTATTGAACCCTTAAATCAAGCTTCAAGTATAATGCATTCCAAACATTGTGTGTGTGTGTGTGTGTGTGTGTGTGTGTGTGTGTGTGTGTGACCAATATAATATCCGTAGGGCGGCTACGAAATTATGGGAAAGTATAATTTGTATCAGACTTGACTTATGCTGATACAGTTTATCGAAAATATAACAACCAAATTGAATAAGCAATTTATGCAATAAAATGTAAAAAAAAAGAGCAAAAAATAGTGAACTGCCCATGTTTGTATAAATGACTCACATGGTAAATTAACAAGCTGAGAAAAACGCATGGCATTTTTTTCATGAACAAATCTGGATTTCCTTCTGATTTAGAGTTTCATTTCAAACATTTATTTCTTTCCCCTTGAACAAACCCAAGGGACAGAAACTAAAATAATGTTGCGAGTTGAGCATATGAAAAACACATATTTTAATATTGGAATATATGTATCTAGAAAAGAATTTTTCTAATCGATTCGATGACTTCGGCAATGTTGTAGGTTATAATATGGATAGCTTGGAAAAAAGCTTGGACAATTAATCACTTTTTTTTTAAATTGAAAATCGAACCAACACTTTTCAAGATATCGTCGTTTAAATTAAATGTGCTTATTAGGTGACACTAAGAAAACTCATTATTCACTCATTTCAATCTTCGAGAGGCTTTGTCTCAGTAACCAGTTATCAGATCAACAAAGACTAAAAAGGAGAATTTTAGAAATTTTTCGCAGCATTTCGAAGATATCGTCGCTTGTGTGCTATATTGTGACACGTCCTATCTTTTTACAGCAGACGTTTCACACGATAGCAAACAAGCGAAATGAAATATTTTTAAATTACAAAAAAATAACATTGTTCAAGAACAAATAACGGAAAATGCTTATACAGCAATTCCCCACGAAAACAGCATGATTCGAAAAAAAAAGTTCTACGATCGGGCTCAAAATGTCTGGGGGTTCCTTGGCCGAAATAATTTGACCCGTATTTTTTTGTTTGGCCATTAGGGTGACCTACGCCGTATTAGGGTGAGCCTAAAATTGCAATTTTCGTCGATTTTTGCAAAAAAACACATTTTTCATAAAACCATAAATCCGCACCATTTCAACCGATTTAAGCTGTCTTGAGCGCAAACAGAAAGGTATTAGACAGGCTTTTAAGGAAAATAGTTAAAAGTTTCAAATATCTAGCCTATCATTTGAAAAGGTTTTCGTGGGGAATTGCTGTATCACTAGAAAACGGTGCACTTTGTGTGTTGAAAATTTAATTCGATGATTTTAGAAATGTTTCCTATAAAATGTCGAAAATAAAATAATACGTACCTGGGGAATTCAACTTAACGGCAAATGAAAAACGGAACATTTTTGGTTTTTATGTATCATTTTTCTTCTAAGTAAGTCCTTATAATAACCTACAACTTTGCCAAAGGCCCTTAATCGCTCCGAAAAAAATTTCCCAAGCTACACATTGGTAATTTACATATCATTATGCCGCCAAATTTTATTGAAACTTGTATGGAAAAATTAATGATGCAAAATTGCTTTTTTACATAGAGAATGCATGTACACTAGGGTGCCCAGAAAAAATGACCCCTGCTCCACAAGCGGAAAACGGTGTTTTTGGGTTATTTTAAGCATCTGTGAGAATTTTGAGCGAATTTGGTTAAGATTAACCCATTGATACTAGAGCCTAAAGTTGGCGAAAAAAAGTTTTTCATGCAAAAATTACTTTTTTAAATCGCTAATAACTTTTCAGGATCGAGTTTTACAGCTTTGTCATTTTCTACAAAGTTGTAGAGCATGAAATTTCTAATAAGTAGTGCGCCCTGCATACAACACCGTAAGAAAATTGGGTTTTTCATACATTTTTTCGATTTTCCCATACAAACTTCACCATCGAGTATCAATGGGTAAATGTTGACCGATTTTGCTCATATTTGGCCCAGAGTCCTAAAATAGCTCAATAAACAATATTCAGCTTGTGGAGCGAGGTTTTGGAAAAAAGTTCCATATTCTGAGCACCCTAATGTACACTGTATCATCTAAAACAATAAATACAAAATTGAAAATTCCCAAAAACAAATTGAAAAATTATATAGCTATCAGCTGTTTCGGGAATTGGTGCTATCTTAACTTTAAATGGGTAGTTATGTTTTAAATTTGCTTGCTTGCTCCAAGTTTGGTAATTTTCTTGGGTGAATTGAGCATTTTTTGAGAGCGTTACTGTTTTCCGGGTTTGTTCAAATATCTTTAAATTCCTTCTAGTTCTTTAAGGGAAACAAGTCTGAAATAAATTTTGGTTCTTTGATTAGGTGTTTGGCCTTCTGAAGGAAATGTGGACTATAATTTCCTTATTTTACTTTTTCCTTCAATCGAACACCAACTTGACAACAACAATGTTGCACCTCCGCTTAGCTGTGACATAACCTCAAACTTATTGCCACTAATAGCGCTCGGTCGCGTGCACTCTGCTCGTTCCTGCTGCTCTGTTGTCCTCGCCATATCTTCGTGTGCCGCGTCAATTGGAGACCGCGCGATGATTTAGTTACAATTTCCTGCCGCAAGTAACCTCTGCACAGGGCAACACTCCCCTAAGGCTGGTTCAAACCTGGCAAGAACCGGGGTTCATCCCTGCACGGTAAAAAAATCATTTTTGATGAAAATGCAATCTTTTTTATGATTTTTCTAGTTCAGTAAATCAAGGATCTATTTATTTAATAAAAAGGCTTTGATTAAAAAACTTATAATTTTGTTCTTCACATTGAAATAAACGTAAAGGAAAGGTAGAGGAAATTTATGCATTGAAACATCAATGCAGGTATAAATTAAATGAGCATAAATTTGTCACAACAAGACGTAAATTGCCGACATCGCCGTCGTCGCTCGATCGATGACGGGCACCACACTCACGGTCGTGTGACTGGGAAGCTCAATGAAAGGGAAATCAAAGAGTGTTAAATTGAGCTGATTTAGGTTGTGCGAGGCCAATTGTGCCCAACGATCTTGCGGACAGGTCAACCATTGTTGGACGATTGGTCGAGCGATTAGGCGCGGAAATAAATCAAATTTGAGGTTATGATCAATCGATTGAGTGGCTTGGTGAACTACGTGAGTTATTGTACTCTGAAGTTGGATATGTGGGTAATTCTCCGCCAACTCACACAGCAGTTGCCCCGACCCCTCTTCGATTTGCGTGAAACTTTGTCCTAAGGGGTAACTTTTGTCCCTGATCACGAATCCGAGGTCCGTTTTTTGATATCTCGTGACGGAGGGGCGGTACGACCCCTTCCATTTTTGAACATACGATAAAAGAGGTGTTTTTCAATAATTTGCAGCCTGAAACGGCGATGAGATAAAAATTTGGTGTCAAAGGGACTTTTATGTAAAATTAGACGCTCGATTTGTTGGCGTACTCAGAATTCCGAAAAAAAACGTATTTTTCATCGGAAAAAAAAACACAAAAAAAGTTTTAAAAATTCTCCCATTTTCCGTTACTCGACTGTAAAAAATTTTGGAACATCTCATTTTATGGGAAATTTAATGTACTTTTCGAATCTACATTGACCCAGAAGGGTCATTTTTTCATTTAGAACAATTTTTTTTATTTTAAAATTTCGTGTTTTTTCTAACTTTGCAGGGTTATTTTTTAGAGTGTAACAATGTTCTACAAAGTTGTAGAACAGACAATTACAAAAAATTGATATATAGACATAAGGGGTTTGCTTATAAACATCACGAGTTATCGCGATTTTACGAAAAAAAGTTTTGAAAAAGTTGGTAGTCGTTGATCATGGCCGTTCATGGTAACCCGCGACAGACACGGACGACGAAACAAAGAGAAACGCAAAAAGTAACTTTTTCAAAACTTTTTTTTTTGTAAAATCGCGATAACTCGTGATGTTTATAAGCAAACCCCTTATGTCTATATATCAATTTTTTTGTAATTGTCTGCTCTACAACTTTGTAGAACATTGTTACACTCTTAAGAATAACCCTGCAAAGTTAGAAAAAACACAAATTTTTAAAATGAAAAAAAATGTTCTAAATGAAAAAATGACCCTTCTGGGTCAATGTAGATTCGAAAAGTACATTAAATTTCCCATAAAATGACATGTTCCAAAAAAATTTACAGTCGAGTAACGGAAAATGGGAGAATTTTTAAAACTTTTTCAGTGTTTTTTTCGATGAAAAATACGTTTTTTCGGAATTTTGAGTACGCCATCAAATCGGGCGTCTAATTTTACATAAAAGTCCCTTTGACACCAAATTTCTATCTCATCACCGTTTCAGGCTGCAAATTATTGAAAAACACTTCTTTTTTCGCATGTTCAAAAATGGAAGGGGTCGTACCGCCCCTCCGTCACGAGATATCAAAAAACGGACCTCGGATTCATGATCAGGGACAAAAGTTACCCCTTAGGACAAAGTTTCACGCAAATCGAAGAGGGGTCGGGGCAACTTTTCCCGATTTCGTGTGAGTTGGTAGAGAATTACCCATGTACCTCACGAAGCATGATCCAAGCCTGAAATCGAAAATTTGCCCAAAATTTTCTCAACCCTTCTTTTGGTTCGTGTCTAAGCAATGTTAAATTTATCAGGTGGTTGGTGTCCTTGCTAAAAATGTGTCAAAATGGAATCTTTCAAATTATGGTTTAAAGAAATTATATATGATTGTTTTTCTGTTCAACTCAAAAGACTTCAAAGAACTAGACAACCAGACAGCGTCAACAACAGTGTTCAACTCAAAAGGCACAGCGGCAAACAATGCTCGCTACAAGCGAGCATCAATTTGCATATTTTCATGAATGTTTACGGGATGTAAACGTGCTGTTTTCTCATCCCAAGCAATTTTTGTACGGTTTCGAGCAAAGTCTTCAAGTTGCAAACGAAGAGCCGCGCTGCTATCGCTGATCGTACAGTCACTTAAGCAAAGTCAGTCACTTAAGTTGGAGCTCATCTTTTTCGAATGAAAAGCGCAATGCCGATTGCATTGACAGCTTTTATTACCCGATAACTGTTGATGCTACTGCTACTGGACAGGGTTGTCCGGAGGATGGTTCCCTTGTCATAGGTCACCACAAACCTGACTGGTTGGTCTGACTTGTTCTGGTGGTGGTAGCAACAATCTCTGCAGAGATCAATTGAAAAAAGTTATGATGACGCTGGTTGAAATGAAACATACGAGGCTTTTTGAAAGCAAAACAAACGCGTTGTTTTTGGTGCAGAGATAATTAAATGATAGCACTTTCATCACTCATTTGCAATTGTGTGAAATCTGATATTTTTTGGAAAATACGCAAGAACGAAGGTTTTGAGCCGGTAATGACTGCCGGTTAATAATCCTAAAAAGATTGTTTGCTGATGTGTTGATGTGCTGATGTGCTGATGTGATGAATGTGAATGTGAATGATGAAGTAAATCTGTCGAAGTTATGAACAATCGATGATTCTATTGTACAAGGAGTAGTACACAAGGTTTAGTTTGGTTTAGCGATTGAAGATAATGAGAAACAATAGAAAATTCTTCCAATCCAGTAGGATTTGTGGGATGCACTGGTGGAAGGAAACTAATTGGTAATAATGGGAACATGTTCCTTGAAATGTACTAAGCTAACCATATAATTTGGCCATGCTCAGTGAAAAAGAAAAATAGCCAGAAAACATCAGACTGACGAGATGTTCGTTGGTACTTTCGTCCAAGTTCCTCGCTTGGAAGAAACTTCAATAAAATGTGAAGTGAAGAAAATCAAAACAGAGTTGCCACTTGAATTGCTTCAGAACCCTCACTTACCATTGAGTTGGTCAAAGAGAAGTTTCGAGACGAGTTAATTTAATATTGATGTCTGTAATAGAAAAACAACCTTATATAAACCAACACAGTTTTGACGCCTTCCCCACAAAATCGATTGCAAATGTGTCTTATTAACTAATTTTTTTTTTGAATTAAATATACTTTATTGAATCTTTCTTATAATAATTACATTTGATTTACATAATAAGTGGTCAGCTGTGGCTTCTCAGCTTTAGGATGCTTTTCGTGATTTAAACACTATATAATAGTGTAATATAATACTTTAAAAGTATATGATTTATCATTTTTGTAACACTAGGTACAATGAGAAAAAAAAATGTTAAGAAAACATAACCTAACCTAAAACTAACTTAAACTTACCATAAACTAAACCAATCCTTGAATCAAGGGGTATTTAGAAATAGCACATTTTTCCCTGAATTTCAAACATTTCTCTTGAATCTTCTGATCCAACATTTTTACTTCTGCTAATTCATGAACCTCACTTGATCGTGTCCAGCCAGGAACATTCAAAACCATTTTGAGTACCTTGTTTTGGACACGCTGGAGCTTCAATTTATGAGTTCTAGCGCAACACTCCCAAACAGGTACTGCATACTCAATAACGTGGTAAATTATTTGTTTGTAAACTGCTAGCTTATTTTTCAAAGAAAGCTTTGATTTTCTGTTTATTAAAGGATACAAACACCTGATGAGAATGATACACTTGTTCAATATTTCTACATGCTGCCGAAACAAAAGTTTCGAGTCAAGTATGAGACCTAAATAGACAACTTCCTTTGACCAGGGTATCGAAACATCATTCATTTTTATCAAAACATCATCCTTTGGGGCAAATCTGGCCGATTTGGAAAGTGGAAAAATGATGGTTTGAGTTTTGGCTGCATTTATGCGAATTTTCCAGTCGCCAAAGTATTCGGAAAGAACGTCAAGACCCTTCTGAAGACGGCCAACTAAATATCTGGTTATTTTACCCTTATAAATAACGGCAGTGTCATCAGCAAAAAGTGACAACACACCATTACCAGGAAGAGTAGGCAAATCAGATGTAAAAATATTGTACAGAAGTGGGCCAAGAATACTTCCTTGGGGAACCCCAGCATCAATGTTGAATAATCCAGAAGCAATCCCATTCAGAAAAACCCTGAACGATCTCTCCGAAAGATAGTGCTGGATAATTTTGATTAGATACATTGGAAAACCGTACAAATACAGTTTATGTATCAAACCATCATGCCAAACATTGTCAAAAGCCTTCTCAACATCCAACAAAGCCATAGCAGTTGATTTAGACTCAAGCTTGTTCTGCTTGATGATTTTAGTTACTCTCGTAAGCTGATGAGCAGTATTATGTCCCTTACGGAACACCAAACTGCTCATTCAAAATTATATTATTATCGTTGGTAAAATCCAAAAGCCTTGAATAGATTACCTTCTCAAAGAGTTTGGACAGACTACTCAAAAGACTAATGGGACGATAACTTGTTGGCGATGTTGGATCTTTTTGAGGTTTCAAAATTGGTATGACTTTGCCCAGCTTCCAATTGGTAGGGAAGTAACCAAGTTGCAAACATTTATTGAAAATATTGGCTAGATGTTGAAAGAACTGATCACTCTGTTTTTTCAACACTAGATTAAAAATGTTATCAAAGCCAGGAGCTTTCATATTTTTCATTTGTTTTACTGCAACTTTGACTTGCTCACCAGAAACATCTGCAGGAAATTCAAAGGTAGAGTTATTGATTGTTGAAATACTATTGGCAACTGATGTTTCTTTATGACTGGTCATGGAAGCGCCAAGATTATGAGAACTAACAAAATGAAGCCCAAGTGCATTTGCCTTTTCCTCGGATGTAATCAAAGGAGAATCCTCAACAATAAGAGGAGGAATAGGCTTTGGTTTGTTTTTAAGAACTTTTGAAAGTCTCCAAAATGGTTTTGAATAATTCCCAAGCTGGCTTACATGTTTTGAAAATTCTTGATTTCTGATATTGTCAAGTCGGTCTTGTATGATTTTGTTCAAATTGTTTACTGAAATCTTTTTGTCATAGTCCCCAGACCGTTGATATTGTCTCCTATAAACATTCCTAAGTCTTATCAAGTGTTTAGTATCTACGTTAATATCAGTTACCTTAAAATTAACAGGAACCTCCCGAAAATTGGCAGCCTCTGCTTGGTTGATAGCCTGCTGGATCACCTCCAGCGAACGATCAATATCAGCAGAAGTTTCAGGGTGTTGATCATAGTCGATGTTGCTGTCGACCACTTGCTGAAACTGCTGCCAGTCAACGTTGTGGTAATCTTTCCGGGTTGGTTGCCGCTGCGGAGTAACGGAAGCTCCAACCTCCACAACCACCGAATAGTGATCAGAACTCAACTCTTCAAACACCTCAGGATGAGCCACGTTCTCAGCCATATTGGTGATGAAGAAGTCGATGATTGAGTGATTCCCATACCGAGCCACCCTCGTTGGTCGATCTGGCCTCACAACGTTGTAGTATCCGTTTTGCAGATCGTTGTGCAGAATCACTCCGTTCCGATTCCTCCTGCTGTTGCCCCAAACTTCATGCTTCGCGTTGAGGTCACCAGCGATGATGAACTTTGCACTCCGCCGTGTCAGCTTCTGGATATCGCTCTTCAATTTTGCTGCTGAACCATCTCTGGAATTCACCTGACGTGGGCAGTATGCAGCAATGAAGAGTACTGGGCCAACAGAAGTGGGAATTTCCACTCCAACGGCCTCTATGATGTCCAGCTTGAAGTGTGGCAGCCGGCGTGGCTTGAGATCACGATGAACAGCGACAAGCACACCTCCTCCTCCAGAAGTGGTCCTGTCAAGCTGCGTCGCGATCTTGTAGTTTTGCAGATAAACTTTTTCACCGGGCTTCAGATGAGTTTCCGTGATGGCAGCTACGTCAATCTCCTTCTCGCGAAGAAAATCCACCAGCTCTAAATTCTTCCTCCTAATGGAGCAAGCGTTCCAATTCAGCAGCTTGAGGGACCTACGATCCATACTGGATGACGAACGAGGTCAGCACTTCAATCTGCTGGGTCTTGGTTTTGCATCCACGCAGTGCAGCGGACATCTGTTTGAAAATATTGAGGAGTTCGGTTGAGGTGTAAAGATCATTACCATTATCCTCAACTGCTGGTTCTTGGGTTGGTCTTGGCTCCTGGCTGAAGCCCGGTGGTGACGGTCTCGGCTCCTGGCTGAAACCCGGCCGCGGTTGATTCATCTCAGTTCTCTTCCTGGGATCCAACGGCAACGGTGCCAAGTTCGGGACCTGGCGTCGCGGTTGAAGAGGTGGAAAATTTTGTTCCACCAGGGCTGGAGGAGTTCTACGACGAATTTTCACGAACTCAGCTCTCTTGGGGCACTTCCGGTCGGTTGACGCGTGCTCACCGTTGCAGTTGAGGCACTTCACCAGCGAATCTTGGATGTACTGGGATGTGATGTGCGCATCGATACCACATTTGGCCCAACGACGCTTTAGGTGGCAGTTCTTACCTCCGTGCCCGAAACCCAGGCAGTTGAAGCATTGTGTGACGTCACGGTGCACTGGTCGGTATCGCTCCCACGACACGATAATGTTGAAAACCGCTCGGATTGCCTTCAGCTCAGGAAGCGTCGTCGATCCCTTAGCCAAATGCAGCAGGTAGAGCTGGTCACGGTACTTGATGTCTTTGTTGCGTCGGCTCATTTTGTGCACGGCCAACACATCAAGTTTCAAAACTTTTAGCTCGGCAGCTAATTCCTCCACTGGCATGTCATACAGACCTCTGACGACGATTTTGTACGGCTTATCCATGGCGACATCATGGGTGAAGTATTCCGCCTCGTTTTCGGTCAAGTAATCCTTAACCAGTTGATAGTGCTGCCTGGATTGCACCAGCACCTTAAATCCATCCTGACACAGACGAATGTTGCCTTGGACTTTCCCAGACTTGATGAGTTCAACCAGCCCCGCTCGAAAGTCGATCGTTGCTGCTGATTGCCGTAAATAAAAAGGAGGCAGTTTCTCCTTTCGCTGTTTCACTTCATTCTCCTTTGCTTTCGCTACCTGGTCCTCGTCAGGCAGTCCAGCAAACTTGTTGTTCTTCAATAGCTGCTCCTCGTGCGACGAAGAGTTCTCCTCCTCCTCATCCATCGGTACAGTACCGTCGCTCTTTTTCGTCTTTTTGCTGTTCGATGTCACTTCCAAAAGCACCTTCCTTTTGGAAATCCCCGGTTTTTGGCCATCAGTTGAGGCCTCAACCTTTCTTTTGGAAATTCCCACTTTTTTGCCTGCTTGAGCCGCAGGTAGGGCGATATTGCCGGCGTTTTGCGCCGGGACGCGACGAGTCATGTTGAATCAGACAACCTTCTTCAACGAATGCTCGAATAACAATGATGTGTCTTATTAGTATTCGATTGCGCTTGAATGTATGCACAAAGTATATATGAAATGAAGCTTGTTAAGGGAGTTTCCAAATATTTCCTTCAGAGGTCGAATGTCAAAGTTTTGATTCACGACATTTGAGCTGAAACTATTGATCATAAAATCAACCCATCTTCCAAAATCTTTTTTGTGGTTACCTTTAAAACACTTAACCAAACTTAATAATTTTCAGGGTCAACCAACCAACGTCTACTAAATTGTCTGTTACTCTGCCAGGGTTTAAAAAAGCCATAATCTTGGGCTCTGATGAAATCGACGTTATCAGTAGAAAATGATTCCAGAGTAGTCTCAAATCCTCTCGTCTTCTTAAACATAAGCACAACTCAACTTCTGCAAAACTGCTGTGGGTTCACCGTTCACATCGATGTCAATATAATTTATTTTAACCGAACAAAGCGAAACGTTCCCTCCGACTTACGCCAAGCGATAGCGAGCCTCGGGAGCGGGATTATGCATAAATGAATATTTATGCGCCCCATCGATAAGAGATGGCCCCCGCGACCGACGACCCCCGGGAAGGGGGTGCATTATGAAATCTTGCAGTTGGCAAGACCATCACTACAGGCTGCAGCTTGCCACTGTAAATCATATCATGGGACGTTTGGTTTTTTTCTGGTCGTGACGGAATGCCTATTTTTGCATTTTTATAATTAATTCAGTCAGAACTTTTGATTGAAGTCATCCCAATTGGATTTCTTCAGCAATCATCCTGGATTTTAGCTACTCAAAAACACCCACCAAAACCGACTAGCACTTCAACATCAACATCCCATACAAAGTTAAGGGGTTACATACATGTAGAAAATCACCAAATTTTATATTACAGAATATTTGTTAAATCTACTCATAAGATGATTATTAATCACTCCTGAAAGTTTCATGAAGATATTTCATGATTAAACTGAGTAAGAGACGATTTAAGCTCAAAATTTTGCCATGCGCAAGGCGCGCTGTCAAACTTTGTTGGCGTTTTTTCTCAAAACTCCGAGTTGATTTACGGGTGCCACGATATCTCGAGATGGGATGGACCAAATTGGCTGAAATTTGAGGTGAAGACTCTCAAGACAGATCCCGTGTGCATGACGAAGCCCAATTTTTAAAATTTGCTTTAAAAAAAATACAAAAATTAAAAACTAACGGTTTTTTATATGAAAAACACAAAAATATTTTTATCTTTTTTTTAAAATAAACTTTTTATCAATCGGGCTTCGTCATGCACACGGAATCGGTTTAACGAGTCTTCACTAAAATTTTGAGCCGATTTGGTCAAGACAGTGTTAAGATATCGTGGCACCCGTGGTACTGCTGACTTCAAATAGGTAGCCATATCTCAGCAATGTTACAACCAAATGTCTTCAAAATTGTTTTGATAATAGACGAAAATATACATTTTATTGACCTGAAAACAGATTTTAAACAAAACTAAGTGTGTTCTCACATCATCCTCTGACTTTTTTGCGGATATACATGTATGTAACCCCTTAATCAAAATTAGCCTACTCCGATTCCGATAGAATTACAGACAGTTGAGACAAAAAGTAAATTGAGATAGAAAAGACTGTTCAAACTGAAAACACAGTTGTGACAGACGGACAGGGATGACAGAATGTTGAAACAGAAAGAAAGGTTCAACAGAAATACAGATGAAAAAGAAAGACAGATGAGAAAGAACAGTTGAGTTAAAAAGTCAGTTGGGACAGAAAGACAGGTAAAACAGAAAGACAGTGACAGAAAGACAGGTGAGAAAGGAAGATAGCTGAAACGAAAAGATAGTTGTGAAAGAATGACAGTTGAGATGGAAAGACAATTGAGACAAAAATACAGTTGAGACAGAACGAAAGTTGAGACAGAAAGACAGTTGAGACAGAATGAAAGTTGAGGCAGAAAAACAGTTCAAATAGAAAGACAGTTGAGACAGAAAACCAGTTGAGACAGAAACACAGATGATACAGAAAGACAGTTGAGACGGAAAAACAAGTACGACAGAAAATCAATTGAGACAGATGGAAAGTTAAGACAGGAAACAAGTTGAAATAGAAAGACAGTTGAGACAGAAAAACAATTGAGAAAGATAGACAGGTGAGACAGAAAGACAGTTGAGACAGAAATACAGTCGAGACAGCAAAACAGTTGAAACAAAAAATCAGCTGAAACAGAATGACAGCTGAGACTGAAGACAGTTTAGACGGAAAAACAAGTACGACAGAAAATTAATTGAGACATATGGGAAGTTAAGACAGAAAGATAGTTGAGACAGAAAGACAGTTGAAATAGAAAGACTGTTGAGACAGAAAAAACAATTGAGAAAGAAAGACAGGTGAGACAGAAAAAACAGTTGAAAAATCAGGGCAGGTGAGACAGAAAGACAGTTGAGACAGAAAGACAGTTGAGAAGGAAAGACAGTTGAGACAGAAGGACATTTAAGACAGAAAGATAGTTGAGAGAGAAATACAGCCGAGACAGAAAAACAGTTGAAACAGAAAGGCAGTTGAGACAGAAAGACAGTTGAAACAGAAAGACAGTTGAGATAGAAAGACAGTTGAGACAATGAGACAGAAATACAGTCGAGACAGAAAAACAGTTGAAACAGAAAGACAGTTGAGACAGAAAAACAGTTGAGAAAGAAAGACACGTAAGACAGAAAAATAGTTGAGACAGAAAGGCAGTTGAGACAGAAAGATAGTTGAGACAGAAAGACAAGCGAAAAAGATAAACATTTGAGACAGAAAAACAGAAGTAAAGTAAAAAGTAAATCTTTCTCAGTTCCTGAAGGGAACACCCTTGGAAAGAAAAACAGACAGAAAGACAATTGAGACAGAAAGATTTATGAGATAGCGAGACATTTGAGACAGAAATACATTTTAGACAGGTGAAGTAAATGTAAACAGAAAGACAGTTGAGAGAGAAAGACAGGTGAGACAATGGACAGTTGAGACAGAAAGACAATTGATACAGAAAGACAGTTGTGAAAAGAAAACTTTTTGACAGAAAGTCAGTTGACATAGTAAGACAGTTGAATCAAAAGACAATCGAAGCCAGAAAGTCAGTTGAGACAGAAAGACAAGTACGGCAGAAAATCCATTGAGACAGACGGAAAGCTGAAACCTAAAAAAAAAATCAACTCAAGAGACAAAAAAACACAAGTCCTCGCCAATAAGTCAAACGCAACGGAATGCATCGCCGTCGTATCCTCGGCGCAGCTTCAAGCCATGTCCCGCGCACAATTATTTACGTCCCGTGCGTAAATTTGAAATTTACGTCAAGCATAAAATTCAGCATTAAAGCCAGTGCTGGTTGTGGTTAAATTTCGGCCAGCACAATAAAATTTGGCGACAAACCGCAAGAATGCCAATAAATTAAGCTTCGGAAGTTTCTTCGCCCGAAAGTACAATTAATTAAAGTGATTTCCCTCCGTCTCTCGACGCAACCCCGATGCGATTCGCTGGAAAAGCACGAATCACCTTGTAACGTAACTTTTTTTTTCTTCAGCGAATTTCGCCGTGTGATGTGTTTACGATAATGTGATTTGATTTGGTTATGATGCTTGTCGAAGATGTTGGACGATTTACGGCGCGATTCTGCCCGGGACCTGCGGAATGTTTCCTCTTTGGTTCCATTTCTGGAAACGGGAGACATGGGGCCAAGTCTGGTAACTGCTTGTCGTGTAGCAAGTTACAGCCCATTTCAGGAGGTGGAGATTGTTTTCTGGATTTTTTTATGTGATTTACAGAAAGTAACTTGTGTTCATGCGAGTTGAGACATACAATTTTGAAAAGAGATAAAACATGACTAAAGAAGCGAGTCTGACCTAACAGTTTAAGTGATGACTCAAACCACAAAATCATTAATTTGCTAGAAAACTATGTTGAAACTCCAACCGAAAATAATCGGAAAACCCCCATGCTGTGCATCAGCCGCCCGGGCAAAAGTGTTGGAAACTCTAAATTTTATTGACCGCTCCTAATCATTTGGGAACGTGCCACGGCCCCCGGAAAAGGTGCCCAAATTGGGGGCCATCATCGCGCGCGACACACCACACGTGCCCCACACTCATCTGGTGGTGCCAATCAGCCAAAGCCGGGGGGCAGTGCGCGCGCATCGATTGGACAATAATGATGGCGAATATTGTTCCATAACAAATAAATTAATTTAACAGCTGGAAGCGCCATATAAAGAACCGTCCCGGCCGGGTGTCTCCGCTAACCATCTCTCTCTCTCTCTGTCTATAGACGCCGCGTCCCAGCTGACCGATTGGCAGCTTAAATTACTATTTTTGAGTTTTGTTTAAGGTAAAGGAAGGTATTTTGGGATTAATGTCGATTCCAAATAACATTAGAGGGAAGTCTTGACTGGTTTGTGTCTTCACTTAAATGCTTCATTTTAAACTCAAAAGATGGCGTTACCCAATAGATCCAACAAAACTTCCCCTACCCCCCGAAACGAGCTAATTTCATTCTCGTAAATTATGATCGTCCAAATGGTAAGAGCATCTCCACAATTACGGCGCGCGGTGGCTCCTATAATATCATCTCTAAATCAGCGCCGGTGACGACGAAGACGACGGGGGGACATCCGGCGGTGAGTTTTCCAATTTTTGTCCAATTTAGTGGCCCAAAGTTGGACAGAAGAAGCGATGATGACTCGGCGCGCGCGCGCGGATTAGCGCGGTCACATATTTTTTGTTTGCCACTTTATGGTTGGCAGTTTTATGGCACTTGTGGGGACCCCCCGGTGGTCGCTTATTGGATGATCCAAAAGTTTTGTTCGGATAGCTCATCTTGAGCTGGCTGCAGATCTACTTGAAGATGCTTAAAAATAGTGTTCTAATCTTGATGAAATCGCATCTTAACTTTAGCTCTTTTGTGCTGGATTTCCTGTCTTATTTGTCTCAGCTGAAAAATCAAGCAAACAATGTGTTTATGTTTTTTGCTCGAAAATCACGTTTTAGACCAGTTTTGAGGACGCTGTATCTTTTGACATAAACATAAAGGGTTTGTATGTATTCTTCAAGAGTTGTTAGAATTTTACCAAAAATGATTTTTGATGTATTTTTTTCGAAAAGTTCAGCTGATTTTGAATAAGAATGACCCTTTGGACGATTGTTGTGAAATATTCCGATCTTTTCGAAAACAATATTTTCAAAATTTTTAAATCAAGACTAACATTTCAAAAGGCAGTAATATTAAATGTTTGGCCCTTTTGAAATGTTAATCTTGATTAAAAATTATTGTATTCGAATAGATCGGAAAATGTCACGAATGTTTCATATTTTAACATTGTAAATCGGACCATTAGTTGCTGAGATATTGACGTTAGAAAATGGTGGGTTGTTTGGGTGAGACTTAGATAACATCATTTTCCTGTTTTTAAACCTTTGCATGGCAATATCTCAGCAACTAAGGGTCGTATCACCAAAGTTCAAAAAAGAAAATTTTAGAGATTATTCTTAGCTTTTCAAAAATATATTTTCAAAAGTGCAGTAATTAAAAAAAATGAAAAACTACGACTATTTAAAAAAAGTTACCTCAAAATGGCTTTAGCTTGAAAACGGTGCACTTCATCAAAATATCACTAGAATACTTTTTGATTGCAAATTCGATTTAACATCGAAAAATGAAGTTGAAAATTTTTAGTGAAATTAAAAACCATCAAAAAAAAATTTACCGTGTATCATTTTTTTAGTGTAGTCCTTATCCTACCTACAACTTTGCCGAAGACACCAAATCGATCAAAAAATTCCATCAAAAGATACAGTTTTTTGAATTTTCAGCCGGATTAAAAAATACAGAAAAACCGATCCACCGAAATCTCAGAGAATTGTTCTTTAGTACAAACATTTTCATTTTAAAATTACGTGTTTCTGTAGGATTATTTTTCAGAGTGTGAGTGTGTAAGGTATGTGTTCTTCACGAGTTATCAAATTTTTACATTTTTTTTGAATAGTTATGATTTTAACAATTTTTTACCAGTTTTTCAAATTTTAACCCCTAAAACTCCATCGTGTGCTTTTGAAAGTTTTTTTTTCGAATATTACTTGACTTGCTTGTATGTGGGGATTTTTCTGAAATAAAATAACATACCAAATACTGCCGCTCATCAAAAAAATATTTTTTTTTTGAAAAAAATTTCTTATTTTAGCAATGTACGAGGCACAACAATCGTCTGAATGGTCATTCTTATGCAAAATTAGCTGAACTTTTCAAAAGAAAAATATTTTCAAAAGCATACGATTGAGTTTTTTTTGTAGAATTCTGATAACTCGTGAAGAATACAATTATCTCGCTTCATAAAAAAATTCTTTTGTAATTAACGTTTTTAATAAAAAAATGCATTTTTTTGAAATTTTTGTTTTTTAAATTCTTTTGAAACTATTATAAATTGAGCATAAATGCGTATTTTCATCAAATTTGAATCAAAATTATTACTTTTCTATTTCTTTTAAACCAATTAGGCGATCAATCAGAACCGTTTGGCATGGCATTGCCTTCGGGTTTTCAAGACTCTCTTAAAACTTTCATAAAACCTTATTGTATTCCAATTGGCTTTTATTGTTACAAGGTTTTATGTCCTAGGCATAAAACCTTGTTAGAACCTATACTAATTTGTTCTTGCTTATTGGTTGTGGTGAATGCCGAAATAACACTATGAAGCAAAACAAGATGTTACCATAAAACCTCAATAAAACTAAGTGGTGGCTAGTTGGCTTAAAATGTTACTTGGGCATGCTTTTGCATGCGATTTTACCATAGTTTTTTTTTGCTGTGTATAGAAGAGAGAGGTTGAGAATCGGGGTAATTTTTGTCCCTGATCACGAATCCGAGGTCCAATTTTCGATATCTCGTGATACGAAGGGTGATACGATTTAAATTGAAAACAAAAAGCTAAATTTATTATTTTGTTTATTTTGAAAGACAACCTTGACTAAAGAGTGATGTTACAAGTTAAAGTATGATTAGGTTAAATCCCAATTATTATTTTTTCTGTATTTCATGATGATAACATAACATAAACATAATTTACAGGTTTTATATCTAAAGTACATCAATTTAACTTATCTCAAATCATATATTTCGGCAACATCCAAGAGTAAACAATAAACCATTCAATTTTATTCACTTCATGCAACCGTTCCGTCGATAATCTCGCTCTGATTACTGCCTGAAGCAAATCACACAAAAAAAAACCATCACCGATCTCACCACAAACAGTCACCACTTGCGAATCGATACTTATCATTATCCCGGAGGGCTCTTTTAAATCCGATAAGCCACCACTTTGTCATTCCCTGGTGCCACTGATCCACATTACAGGCCCCCGAAGATACCGAAGCTGCGTGAAATTTGGCCAATGAGCAAAGATAATCGCGTAATCTAGATCTTTTTTTTTGCGAGAGGTGAGTTTCACTGTTAAAGTTCATTCGAGGGAGAAGAAAAAATCTGGTTCAATTTGCGGCTGGTTGATAATCATGGCATGACCTTTTGAGATTAAACCGTGCGTGGTTTCACAACTTTTGGCAGACGTGGATGGTATCGCTCTGCGTGCTGGTTTTAAAAAGGTTGATTTTTTTATCTCGACCGCTCTGATTCGAATTTAATTTAATTGGAGATAATCCGTGTGGAGAGGTAAACAACAGTTTGGGCCTCGGATTAAAATCAGATAAATTTGAAACATTCATTGAACTTTTCTTTAATTTGATGAAATACATTAAAAATTCCTGAAGTTTTAGGTTAAACAAAAATCAAAAAGTTTAAACATATCACGATAGTTCAGAACATAAAGACTAATCTAACCAAACTACAAAAACAAGATCCAAGCTCTGAAAAGCCGCGAAATGTGTAGCACGTCTGCGTGAACAAGCTCCCCCAAGTCGTGTTAACAGATCTGTGAAACTGCAACTGCAGGGCTGCTGCTGCGTAAACTAAGTCCACGACTATTGCTCGTATAGAGTCTTGCATGTTCAACATCCATATCGTTTTGTGGTGGTATCGTGTGGCTGTCGGGCCGATCTGGCGCAAAGAAACAGAACCGATAGGAGTTCCACCAGGTTGGCTAGAAAAGTTCGATCCAGCAAGGATTGAAAAGATCGAGTGTTGGTTTTGAAAAGGTACAATGCTTTTTATAACTGAATTTTTTTTTCTTCAATTTTGATTGAATACTTTAATTATTGATAGGTTAAAAATCTAAACAACAAATCATTTAATCTTTAAATCTTTAAATCTTTAAATCTTTAAATCTTTAAATCTTTAAATCTTTAAATCTTTAAATCTTTAAATCTTTAAATCTTTAAATCTTTAAATCTTTAAATCTTTAAATCTTTAAATCTTTAAATCTTTAAATCTTTAAATCTTTAAATCTTTAAATCTTTAAATCTTTAAATCTTTAAATCTTTAAATCTTTAAATCTTTAAATCTTTAAATCTTTAAATCTTTAAATCTTTAAATCTTTAAATCTTTAAATCTTTAAATCTTTAAATCTTTAAATCTTTAAATCTTTAAATCTTTCAATCTTTAAATCTTTAAATCTTTAAATCTTTAAATCTTTAAATTTTTAAATCTTTAAATCTTTAAATCTTTAAATCTTTAAATCTTTAAATCTTTAAATCTTTAAATCTTTAAATCTTTAAATCTTTAAATCTTCAAATCTTCAAATCTTTAAAATGCGTTTTTCTCGAAACGTCAAAAAGCAACAAACGACAAGATAGCACTACGGTGTCGTTATCTTCGAATCCTGTTTAAATCTATAGAGTATTTGGAGTAGAGTAAAATATGAAAAATCAGAAATAAGTAACAACATTTGCAATTTACAACATTTTCAAAAGTCTCACTACAACTTGCATTCAACTCATACCAATCCTCCACTGCTATCTCCCCATTGACTAATGGCGGCAAATGTTGCACCCAACGGGGCTCCACCTTGTTCAACCTGAGCTGGCCGGCTGGCCACAACGCAAAGACCTGTTCTATTTACTTTGGAGGTGCCACGTGCCGGTATGCTGGAATTATGATCCGATCTCCGTCGCTCGTGGTAATGTTGCACCAGGAATGTGTTGTTCCCTTAACACTGCGCCTGGCCCACCTCGTGGGTGGTTGCGAGATACCCTTGGATCAGGTCACTTCTTGGGCAAATATTTGCCTTTTAATAAAATTCCTCACTGATTACCAAACTATTTTCCCGCATAGTTATTAATTTTCACTTTCCCAGATTAAGAAATTAAGCATAATTGGCAATCAATATTTGGACAACTATTCGAAATTAATTCGACAATTAATTCACCCTGGGCCCAGGCGCAGCATAATTTAATGTCTCTCGAGCCGATTGGCCCGAGGGCGCCTAATTTGGTGAAGATTCCAACGCCACGCCACGCCAACGGAGTCGGAGTCTTATGAAATACGATATAGACTTTTCGCTTCGTTAAAAATAATTGAAATTTATAAAGATTAATCGGCTTACCGGGAGGGGGTTCAGCTGGCCGTTCGGGTACATAGTTGGTTGGAATTTATCCACCTCATGGCTTAATTATTACAAATATTTGCAATTATCTGTGCGGAGACGGTGGGTTTTGTATGATAACAATTTCACTGACTGGTTATCCTTTGTTTTAATTCAATATTTGTTTTGAAAATGTTTCGAATAATAAATAAAATTAAGAAGTCTTTATTAAAATCAAGTCGACTGGACTTTAGAATCCTTTAAATTATTTTCATTTTAGCTATTAACATACACTCGAGGTAGTTTGTCAAAATCTATTTGCAGTGATGGACATTACAAATTTGTACTTATTTTCTAGCTGTCCAGCGATGGAAGAATCATCACCAAAAGAAAATCTTTTGACGCTCATCAAGAGAAAAACATCGAAAAACTGGGTTCTCCTCTCTCACGCACGAAAGAACGGTAAAAGGAAACTCAAACAATCATCTACTTGATTATTCAGCAGAACATCCATTTCACTACTATACTTGCAGTTCAGTGTCTTGCGAACCTTCGTGGTGAACGGTCACTAGAGCTGCGGTATTTTTTACTACCTAAGCTCAGAGTTATTTCAAACAAAATTCACAGTCTTTTTAAAGACTACCTGAGTTACTTTCCAAAATTCTAAACAGTCTTTTCAAGACTAACCCCACCTGAAATTGTGTTGTATTTTACAAACGAAGCCATCTTTTTAAGAGAACTTTGCTTGCAAAATGCGTCAAAACAAAGGTAAACGCAAATCTTCTGAAGATTTGGTCGTTACGTCGGTGAAGCGTTTGAACGCTAAACCGGCTAACGGAAACAGAAAAAGAAAACAGCCTCATCCGAGGTCTGATTCTGATTCTGAATGTGAGGTCAATCCTCCAATTCCATTGGCAAACAGTTTCGGTGTTTTATCCGAAACTGTTGACAAGGATCCTTCTCCTCGTACTGAGCCTTCTGCCGTCGAGAAACGAGTAAAGGCTCCGCCAATTGTAGTTAGGGTAGGGTAGTCATCAATGAGACACTTTTGGTTTTCAACTTTCAACGATTTTTCTAATTTTTTCATCAGCATGTTTTGATGAGCTTTTAGTTGCATTATCATTCTTTTAATGGGTTCTAACATTGACAAAAATATTAGATCGATCCGACATCTACAGCCAGAGTTATTCAACTGTCTCATTGTAGACGCACTTGGCAGGAACAATGAGACAGGTGGGGAACAATGAGACACTCTACGAAAATCAACATTTTTCTAGCAAAACATCATGTTTTTGTATTGTTCCATTGCAGGTGACTTGCCTTGAACATTTTAGAGCAATTTTGCCAACATGAAACTTTTAATAACAAAAGTTACACTAAAAAGTATTTCAATTTTGTAAAATCCATATATTAATACCAAATAACTTTGTTTTTTTGGTTAAATGAAGTTTAAACTCTATAAATATGCCAAAAATCACTTTTAATTCATGTTTTGAAAGATTTCCATCGATTTTGAAAAGTTTATTGAAGAAAAATCAAAGTGTCTCATTGTTACCCATGGGCTGAAATGAGTGGGGAACAATGAGACAGCCCTGGATTCTGAGTTTATTCTAAATTTTGGACATATCTAATGAAAGGACATTGTAGCCCAACTTGATCCCTATAGAACGTCGAAAGAAATTTTAAGAAATATTAGTTTTGGTGTAAATGGCAGCCTACGAGCGAAAAAGTTTTTTTTGTCCATAATTTACTTTTACACCCCAGAATCAAACATTTATGAATTACTTTTTAAGGGAGCGTCCATAACCAAAGCCACTAATATGGCAGACGTGTATCCAGTAGACACACCTTTCCCCCAAATATGAGCCTGATTGGTTGAAACTACGACTTGTGAGAGCCATTTTATCATTGTTCCCCGTGTCTCATTGATGACTACTCTACCCTACTTCCGTCTCCGATTTGGCCAGCTTTCGAACGCAACTGAAGAATTGCAAGGAAACTTGCAATTTGAAGGTTTCGTTCCAGCTTGGTCGAAGAGGAGAATGTCGCTTGTTGACGGAATCTTTACAAGATCACCAAACTTTTGTTGGTTATTTGAAAAACCACAAACACAATTTCTACACGTATGAGACCAAGAATGCTCGTCCATTCAAGGCGGTCCTGAAAGGTCTCTCCAACGACTTGTCGGTGGATGAGATCAAAAACGAACTTAAGGTGTTGCTTGGCTTTGCCCCATCCCAAGTAATACCAATGAAGAAAAAATCAAACGGGAATATTTCTCGCTTTGGTTTGACTTCACAATTTTATCTGATTCATTTCAACAGAAATGAAATCAACAATTTGAAACTTTTGGACAAAGTTCAGTTTTTGTTCCATGTACGGGTAAAGTGGGAGCATTTTAAGAAACATGGCGGTAATGGCCAGAATCTGACCCAGTGCCGGCGTTGCCAGGCATTCGGTCACGGTACTGATCATTGCGCCATGGTTCCAAAATGCATGGTTTGCGGGGATTCTTCTCACGACAAAGACAATTGTCCCGTGAAAGAAGTCACCCAATTTAAATGTGCAAATTGTGGTGGAAATCACAAATCAAATTTCTGGGATTGCCCAATCAGAAAAAAGGTTTTGGATTCTCGTGCTAAGCATCAGCCGAAATCCAAACCGAAATTTTCTCAAAGTCAGGTTGTACCTGCATCTTTAAATCAAACGTTCGTGCTGTCTCACTCGAACAATGCTAGAAATACCCCTACCGTGGAAAAGTTAGGTAACACTAATGGTATTTCTTATGCCAACGTCGTTTCGGGTTCGGGTTCATCCACGAATTTTAAATCCTCTACCAATCTTTCTGAAATTGGGCAGGTACCTCAAATTTCATTTGAAAATGTTTCTGCTGGCTACGCTTTGGGATCTTCTGATCTCAGCGATGTTACGTTTGAAAAACTGACTTTTTTGCAAAACTCACTGTTTGGTTTGATTCAAACAATGAGTAATGCTACATCCATGATGGAAGCAATCCAGATTGGATTAAAATTTGCGAATGATGTTGTTCTTACCCTGAAGTTTAATCATGGATCTAAGTAATTCCATCAATATTATGAATTTTAATGCTCGCTCTTTAAAAGCGAAAGAAAATGAATTTTTCAACTTTTTACGAGCTCATAACGTGCATGTTGCTGTTATAACCGAAACATTTTTAAAAACTGGCACTTATTTGAAAAGTGATCCAGATTATAAAGTTATAACCAATAACAGAATGAATCGAAATGGCGGTGGAGTTGCAATAGTTATCCACCGTAGTATGACTTATAGCACGTTACGTGACTTTAAGTTAAAAGTTATTGAAAGTTTGGGCATTGAACTTGAAACTTCTTTTGGGAAAATTATGATTGCAGCTGCATATTTGCCTTTCCAATGCACTGGGGTAAATAAAAATTATTTCAAAGGGGATTTGAATAAACTTACTCGGCATAGATCCCGATTTTTGATCATCGGTGATTTTAATGCCAAACACCAATCTTGGAATAATTCAAAAGTAAATACCAATGGTAAAATTCTATTCAGAGATTGCACTTCTGGTCTTTATTCGGTTTTATACCCGAATGGGCCAACTTGCTTTTCTTCTGTTAGAAATCCATCAACAATTGATTTGGTTTTGACAAATCAAAGTCAGTATTGTGGTCCTTTAGTGACTCATGCTGATTTTGATTCTGATCACCTCCCAGTAACTTTTTCTCTTTCTCATGAAGCAGTTACCAGACCCAATAGTTCTGTGTTTAATTACCACAAAGCTAATTGGGACAGGTATCAGCATCATATTGAGAATAATTTAAATCATGATTTTGTTTTAGAAACCAAAGCTGATATTGATTCAGCCTTGGAATCTTTAACTAATGCAATTTTGGATGCAAGGAATATTGCTATTCCTAAAGTCCAAGTCAAATTTGATTCTCCCATTATTGATGACGATCTTCAGCTTTTGATTCGTCTGAAAAATGTTCGCCGAAGACAGTATCAACGTTCTCGTGATCCTGCACTGAAGCGAATTCAAAAAGATTTGCAAAAGGTTATTGACCACAGATTCACTCTCCTGCGAAATGAAAAGTTCGCAAGAGATGTCGAACAAATTAAACCATATTCCAAACCTTTTTGGAAACTTTCAAAGGTTCTTAAGAAACCTCAAAAACCAATCCCTTCTTTAAAAGATGGTGATAATATTCTATTAACTAATGGGGAGAAAGCTCAAAAACTTGCTCAGCAGTTTGAGAGTGCTCATAATTTCAACTTAAATGCTTTGAGTCCTATTGAAGATCAAATTTCAATAGAATTTCAGAATATTGTTGAACAAGAATTTTCATCAGATGAAGTTTTTAATACGGATCTGAACGAAATAAAATCTATTATCAAAAAATTTAAAAATATGAAAGCCCCTGGTGAGGATGGCATTTTTTACATTTTAATTAAAAAATTACCTGAAGCAACTTTAAGTAGCTTGGTCAAAATTTTCAACAAATGTTTTGATTTGGCATATTTTCCCAGTAGTTGGAAAAATGCTAAAGTAATTCCGATTTTGAAACCGGACAAAAATCCTGCTGAAGCCTCAAGCTATCGGCCCATTAGTTTGCTTTCATCTATTAGTAAATTATTCGAAAGAATAATTCTTAATAGAATGATGACGCACATTAATGAAAATTCAATTTTCGCTGATGAGCAGTTTGGATTTCGCCTTGGGCATTCAACTACTCATCAGTTGTTGAGAGTTTCGAATTTGATTCGAAGCAACAAATCTGAGGGCTATTCTACTGGCGCTGCTCTTCTAGACATAGAAAAGGCATTTGACAGTGTTTGGCATAAAGGTTTGATTGCGAAATTAAAAAGGTTTAATTTTCCGATTTATATCGTGAAAATTATTCAAAATTATTTGACGGATCGTACTCTGCAGGTATGTTATCAGAATAGCAAATCTGATCAACTACCTGTACGTGCCGGCGTCCCTCAAGGAAGCATTTTGGGTCCAATTTTATACAATATTTTTACTTCTGACTTGCCTGATTTGCCCCCAGGATGTCAGAAATCACTTTTTGCTGATGATACAAGCATCTCCGCTAAAGGTAGAAGCCTTCGTGTCATCACAAGAAGATTACAAAAAAGCTTGGATATTTTCAATTCTTATTTGAAAGAATGGAAAATTACTCCAAATGCTGCAAAAACTCAACTTATTATTTTCCCTCACAAACCAAGGGCTGATTTTCTTAAACCAAAAAGTCATCACATTATAAAGATGAATGAGGTAAATTTAAAGTGGGAGGATAAAGTGAAATATCTTGGACTTGCTTTTGACAAAAACCTTACTTACAAGGATCACATTGAAAGTATCCAGGTTAAATGTAACAAATATATTAAATGTTTGTATCCACTTATAAACAGGAATTCTCGACTTTGTCTCAAGAATAAACTGTTAATTTATAAACAAATTTTCAGACCTGCCATGCTTTATGCTGTGCCGATCTGGACAAGCTGTTGCTTAACCAGGAAGAAAAAACTTCAGAGGATTCAGAACAAAATTCTGAAAATGATTCTGAAACTTCCTCCCTGGTTCAGCACCAGTGAACTTCATCAATTAGCCGAAGTTGACACTTTGGATGTTATGTCCAATAAGATAATTGATGCATTTCGACAAAAATCATTGCAGTCTTCAGCTGCATTGATCCGCTCTTTATATAGTTTATAAGTTAGTTTTAAGGTATCCCTTTTCCCTTTTGTACATGTAGGACCTCCTACATTTGAAATCACTGAATAGCGAAAGCTACAATATTTCATGAATAAATGAAAGTTGCTTGTATTTAAAATTGAGGTGAAAAGTCATCGATTGTGATTGGACACTCAATAATATTTTAACTGAATGAATGTACATGGAAGAAAAAATCAAAATAAATATAAATTAAAAAAAAAAAAAAAAACTTGCAGTTGTAACATCACACGTCGAAAAGTGATCTCTCACTTTTTATAGATGGGCAATGTTTGTAAACAAAACGAAATGAATAATTTTAAGTGGTGCTAACAATGAAAATCCCAAAAATCTTCAACAGATTGATTTTATTTGAGAAGTTCGAAAGCGATTTTCTTTTGCCTGTTTCGCTTCTTCTCTTTTTTTTCGGTTGAAGAAAGTTCGCAAGCGAAAATGATTTTTTTGCGATTGTTCCATTCCTTGCTGTACCTCAACAAGTTGCAAAAAGAAGGTTTTTTCAGCACGAGCCGTACCGAGTGAGATAAATACTGAAATAATCAAGTTTTGCAACGTGTTGAATACTTTTTTTCCTATTTCCGAAAACATCCTATAAATTTGACTTTTTCAGTGAAACGTCCAGAACATGCTTTCTGTTTGTATAAATATTTAATTCGTATTTATAATTTTGCGAAACACCCCAAACATAAATGTCACCCGGTTTACAGTATTCGCGCAAGTGTGAACTGAAATGTGAGTGATGTGATTAATTCAAATTTTTAAAATATTTTAAATAAAGATTAGGTGTCGGAGTCAGAGTCGGAGCCGGAGTCAACATTTTGTGGAAAGCTGGAGTCGGAGTCGGAGTCGGAGTCGGCTAGAGTGGTAAGGCCGGAGTCGGAGCCGGAGTCATCAATTTGTGGAAAGCCGGAGCCGGAGCCGGAGTCGGCTTAACTCAGAAAGCCAGAGTCGGAGTCGGAGTCGCTTGAAATATGACCCGACTCCGCAGCCCTGCCTACGACTTCCAAAATGCTCGTCTCGATACTTCCAGAACGTCATAGCAAGCAAATCTAATTGCGGTTTTTCGACTGAGCTTGTTTTCGTCCGATAAATGGCAACTCAAATAAACAAGGCACAAGGTCTGAGTAATACCGGACGAAAATTAGCACCTCTTTGCTCTCGTTATTTGTGGCCATGGCTTGACGAGGCTTCACTTCCGCCAGTATTTAAGGTGGGAAACACTGCTAGGAGAATTATTCGGGAACACAGGGTATGTAACAACAACGCTTTCTCAAATAATCTCAGTTCAATTCGAGTTTTCAATCGGTTCAAATCTGGAAAAATGAGCTCCGCACTCAGTGTAGTACTTGCCGTGGTGATACTGACTGTTGCCTGGAATAATGGTAAGTTTGTCTGGCTTGAATTACAAGTGAAGTTGTGTCACAAATTTTACCTTACAGTCAGCAGTCTGATGTGCTACCAGTGCGTCAGTCCGGTCAACTGGGAGCACTGCATCTTCCACGCCGACGTCCAGAACTGCTCAACGGTGCCCAAGTTGGCCAACTACACGGAGGACAACATCGCCTGTGGCCGGTTCACGGTGGCCACGAACAAGGGGCCGGACTTTGCGCGGGTTCACATAGCCCGGTGCGTTCCCAGTGCGAGCAATCAGACGGACTGCCGAGGAGTTGGGCTGTTGCCGGGGGTTGAGTCGGACGTTACGGAATGTCAGAAGTGTACGACGGATCTGTGTAATGACTACCTGAATGTGACCACTTCAGGGGAAGCTAACTGACGAAAGGATGCGGCCACTCTTGTGAGAAAAGTGTTCTTGTATTTTTAGATGAATGTTGTTCTTGTTAATTTTGAAAAAAAAAAGAATTCTGAAGAAAATACTTTGCATCAACTATTAATACTTTTTTTTTTAACTAACAATAAAGTTCTCCCTGTAAACAGTCGCCAAGCTTTTATTACTTCCAGTGAATCCATATATATCGACTCGAGGCCAACAAAAAACACAGCCAGAGGAAAAGGTATTTATGGCACGACGATCGACGGCCGTCCAGATCCGAAATCCGGTTGTCGGAGGTGGCCGGAATTCCGAAGCCAGCATCTCCCGACGAAATGTCGAAACCAGATGCGATAATGTTCGATTTAATCGAGCGGAACGCTTAACGACCCCGAAACAATAAATTTCAATTATCAATACATGATAATTCAATTTTCTTTTTCTCTGTTTTTCTCCGTGTTCTTCTTCCCTTCCCTCCCGATTGGTAACGTCTACTGGAACTGACTGGCGTCATAAATTGTGTGTTTGTTTCGATTTGCCGAGGCCGGACGAACGTCGGACGAGACAAAATTTCATTATTTTTTCGATGAATATTTGAGCGCTTTGTTGGTTTACTGTTTGCTTCTTCTGTTCACACCGAGATGTTGGTGTATGACGTCCAAACATGGGACAGTAATGACAAAATGTATCACGTAGAATTATTGATTTCGGCTTGATCAGCCAATTTATAATTTTGTTTTTGAAATGATAATCGAAGCGAATATGATTCAAACCAAATTCAAACTTTATTCATTAGTGTTAGTTTTTCTGTGTTAAGTTTGTATTGAATTTATTCATATTTTTCAATTATTGACAATTCAAAATGACTTAGACGACTGAGTGAGACTGAAAATAACGATTTTATTGCATTTCAAATTTGGCCAGAATTTTATAATAATTTCTCTACTTTCAAACGTTTTATTGTAACATTAAATCATGTTTGTACACTATAGGTCAGGGGTGCCCAAAGTATGGTCCGCGGGCCAAACGTGGCCCGCGAAGTCATTTTTTGTGGCCCGCGGACCCATTTTGAATGCTCATGAAAAATGGCCCTTTGTCCATTTATAAAGTGATTTTTTTTAATTATGGTTTATTTTTAACTTTTTTATGTTTATCTAAAAAAATATAAAAATTTAAATTACAAGCCTAGGTTTCAACATATTAATGGACAAAAGTGTTATAAAGTGCATTTTACACCCGTCCAGTTGCTTTCCAATCATTCGTTTTCAAAATATCGATGTACTGAAGGAAATTTTTTTTTGCGAAAAAAAAACTTTTCGTGGGACTGTACATTGGTTTTTCATGAAAATTTAAAATGTCTTCAAAGTAGTTCAAACTAGAGAGCCTGGAGCTTATTAGAGAACGGACATCTCAAACCAAAAGTACCAATCGAAGCACGAGAACTGTCAAACGGAGGTACCAATCGAGCAAAATCCTTTGTCTAATGCTCGATTGGTACCTCCGTTTGACAGTTCTCGTGCTTCGATTGGTACTTTTGGTTTGAGATGTCCGTTCTCTAATAAGATCCAGGATCTCTAGTTCAAACATGCTAAATATGATTATAAACGCAGGAAATGAATTTTAAATGGTGTTCGGTTGATTAAACTTTAAATTTCAATAAAATTTTGAAGTTTTTCGAAAAAAAAATATTTTTTGCCTCCTGATTATTCAAGCCGACATAAACTATGAAAAATATTTGCAACAGCCTTGATTTATTGATAAAATTACGCCGTTACATATTTTTTCAGATTTCATGTCACCATTTTCAAAATATAATAATAATATAATATAATAACACAAGTATATTCAACAAAATATCATTTTAACAAATACCTTAAAACATAAAATCAACGGAACTAATGAAAACTCACATTTCATGTTCTGAAAATGTTCAAAAAAAATTATGAATTTTGCAGAAAATTGATAGATGTTTTTTTTTGTCATTTAAATTGAAATAATGTATTACTGCTTTTACTAATAAACTATTTTGTACACTTGGCCCGCAAGTTTATTGAGCTTCAAATTTGGCCCGGCATCCAAAAACTTTGAGCACCCCTGCTATAGGTTATTGTCCATACAAAAATGCAATCTAGAATTCTGAGAAAAATAGCAAGTTTGTCAAAAATATATTTTGGAAGTAAGGCCGTTGCAAATAATTTTTGAAGTTTATGTCCCTCGGCTCTGACCGAAGTCGAGGGGGGGGGGGGGGTGGGGGCAAAAAAATAAAAAATATAAAAATTGAAATTACAAGCCTAGGTTTCAGCATTTGGATGAAAAAAGTGTTTTAAAATGCATTTTACAGGCGTACAGTTGCTTTCCAATCATTAGTTTTGAAAATAGGGTAATTCTCTACCAACTCACACGAAATCGGGAAAAGTTGCCCCGACCCCTCTTCGATTTGCGTGAAACTTTGTCCTAAGGGGTAACTTTTGTCCCTGATCACGAATCCGAGGTCCGTTTTTTGATATCTCGTGACGGAGGGGCGGTACGACCCCTTCCATTTTTGAACATGCGAAAAAAGAGGTGTTTTTCAATAATTTGCAGCCTGAAACGGTGATGAGATAGAAATTTGGTGTTAAAGGGACTTTTATGTAAAATTAGACGCCCGATTTGATGGCGTACTCAGAATTCCGAAAAAACGTATTTTTCATCGAAAAAAACACTAAAAAAGTTTTAAAAACTCTGCCATTTTCCGTTACTTGACTGTAAATTTTTTGAAACATGTCATTTAAGGGAAATTTAATGTACTTTTCGAATCTATATTGACCCAGAAGGGTAATTTTTTCATTTAAAATAAAATTTTTCATTTTTAAATTACGTGTTTTTTTCTAACTTTGCAGGGATATTTTTTAGAGTGTAATAATGTTCTACAAAGTTGTAGAGCAGACAATTACAAAAAAATTGATATGTAAACATAAGGGGTTTGTTTGTAAAAATCACGAGTTATCGCGATTTTACGAAAAAAAAGTTTTGAAAAAGTTACTTTTTGCGTTTCTCTTTGTTTTGTCGTCCGTGTCTGTCGCGGGTGACCATGAACGGCCATGATCAACGACGACCAACTTTTTCAAAACTTTTTTTTTCGTAAAATCGCGATAACTCGTGATGTTTATTAGCAAGCCCGTAATGTTTACATATCAAAATTTTTGTAATTGTCTTCTTTACAATTTTGTAGAACATTATTACACTCTAAAAAATATCCCTGCAATGTTAGAAAAAACACGAAATGTTTAAATTAAAATTTTTGTTCTAAATGAAAAAATTACCCTTCTGGGTCAATGTAGATTCGAAAAGTACATTAAATTTCCCTTAAAATGACATGTTTAAAAAAAATTACAGTCGAGTAACGGAAAATGGGAGAGTTTTTAAAACTTTTTCAGTGTTTTTTTTTTGATGAAAAATAGGTTTTTTTCGGAATTCTGAGTACGCCATCAAATCGGGCGTCCAATTTTACATAAAAGTCTCTTTGACACCAAATTTTTATCTCATCACCGTTTCAGGCTGCAAATTATTGAAAACACCCCTTTTTTCGCGTGTTCAAAATTAAAAGGCTCGTACCGCCCCTCCGTCACGAGATATCAAAAAAACGGACCTCAGATTCGTGAACAAGGACAAAAGTCACCCCTTTGGACAAAGTTTCACGCAAATCGAAGAGGGGTCTGCTGTGTGAGTTACCCACCTACGGTTTCACCTGCTGGAGCAATGTTTTTCAAACTGGCACATTTTTTCGCTAAATTTATCCGGCAACTGTCACATAGTTTTGATGAAAGAATATCTTTCACTCCAATTCCAATGGAATTGAGTTGCAAAAATCGAATCAAAGGGTGCATTCAGTCTGATTTTCGAAGAAAATTTGATTTGTGGCTTTTTTTTTATTTAAAATGAAAGTTTAGGCTTTTGAAAATATGTTCATTGAAAAAAGCGCACGATTTCCGTTAAAACACATTTTTGATCGTTTTTTTTTAACATCTCTTTCGAAAGATATGAATTTTTCAATTTAAACGTAATTACAAATTATATAAAGATAAAAAAGTTCCTAAAATTCGAATGCCATTGTGAATTACTAAACGGAGTGCACAGGAGTTGTTGATTTGTGTAGGACAAAACGACCCAGCAAGTTTTATTAAGATCGGAAATGATCCGGATTTTGAGTGGTCAATTTCACGTGGAAATCGTCTATTGTGTAAATTAGGAATCAGTTCCAATACCTTGCAAGTACATTCGGTACAAGAAAAGTAAAAATAAAGAACAGCGGGGGTAATGCAGTCAGTATGCCCTGTGTATTCTAGGTGGACGAAATAGTAGTAGTCTCTAAAACCCTGAATACCCGATACCCAGAAAAACATGGTCTTCAGCCATCGGTAGAACCAAAGCAACACCTCGAAAGCGTTTATAGGCGGTGTGTGATTATTTCTTTCGACCCTCTTGGAGTCATTTGGATGACACACAGGGATGATTTGTGTTATCCACCAATTGACCGATTCTTAGCACTTGTTTACCAAGCAGTAATTTTTTCATGTTGAACTTTGGATGGCTCTGATAATTTTCCATGTTTTCCAACTATTTGAACCACACAAAAAACATATTTCCACACCAAAGTTCCTATTCTAAACATATATGTGAGCAGATGTTGTAAAATGTATAAACGCTGGGAATTTTTAATTTTCCCAACTGTTTTAAATAATAGCTCAAATTAATGGAAGGAATGCAGATATTTAATCAATCTAAACGGTATTTTATAGTAAAATGACTCTTTTATAAGCCCTCTTATTGACAGAAGCAGATTCTGTAGGTATAAAATTATACAGGACATTTGAAAAGGGGGTATATGGAAGCGTTGTCCCGTCACGAAAAATGACAATAGTTTAATTTGCAATAGTTCGTGAAATCGGTTTTGCATCATATTTTGGATTCTCTTCGTACTCAAAAAACCCTTTAAAATGCTTATTAGAAATCGAAAATTGGCCAAAAGGATCCAGAGTTACGACTGACGCAAGTTTGCGTTGTCCCGTCACGCCAATTTTTTGGTCAAGGCACGAATTCAAAAAAAGATGCTCATTTCTCGTGTCTAGAAGCAAATCGTGTAACAGGCCAGTTTTTGATCGATCTAGACTAAATCGACCCTCCAGAATTTAAAATTGCCTGTTGATTTTCCTGAGTCTCAAAGGGAAGCGAGATATTCAAGATGGCGTCTAATATGGCGGCAGAATGGAAAAAAACACCATAAAAGGATTTTTAAGTTCAATCAACTAGTCAAATTTAACTAATCTGGGGTCGCTGAACTCGAATATGAGCCATATAATACTCCAAAGTACTCAGAGAATGTGCAATCCAAGATGGCGGCCAAGATGGCGAACCTAGAATATTGGAAATTTTTATACAGAAATGTAACAGGCAGTCAACAGGTCAAATTTAATTAATTTGGGGATGCTGAACTCGAATATAATCCTTAGAATATTCTAAAGTCCTTAGAACAGTCTGTGCGGCATAATGCCAAATACGGTGACAAATAAATAAATAAGTACTCAGGGAATGCAATTCAATTTTCTAGCTTCGCCATCTTGGATTGCACATTCCCTGAGTACTTTGGAGTATTATATGGCTCATATTCGAGTTCAGCGACTCCAAGTTAGTTAAATTTGACCCGTTGATTTCCTGTTACAACCCTGAACAAAAAAATCAAATTTTCTAGCTTCGCCATATTGGCCGCCATCTTGGATTGCACATTCCCTGAGTACTTTAGAGTATTCTATGGCACATATTCAAGTTCAGCGACCCCAAATTAGTTGAATTTGACCCATTGATTGCCTGTTACACATCTGAAAAAAAAAATCAAATTTTCTAGCTTCGCCATATTGGCCGCCATCTTGGATTGCACATCCCTGAGTATTTTGGAATATTCTAGAGCTCATATTCGAGTTCAGCAACCCTTTGTTAAATTAGACCTGTTCATTGCCGGTTACATTTCTTTATAAAATATCGAATATTCTAGCACCGCCATATTGGCCGCCATTTTGGATTGCACATTCCCTGAATACTTTGGAGTATTCTAGGAGTCATATTCGAGCTCAGCGACCCCAAATTAGTTAAAGTTGACTAGTCAGTAGAGATTTTCACAATTGCTTCATTTCGTGACGGGACAACGCGAGCAAAACCCTCTTTTGCAAAATATCTGCGTTGTCCCGTCACGAAAAGAAGTACCTGTCAAATCAACAAAATTTGACGAAATTGAGTGATCCAGGAAGCAAAATCTTCGTTTTTCATTTTAGAAACAACTGTAAAAAGGGGTTTTTCCAAAAACTTACTAGGAGAGCAGAGTTTTTCACTTTTGTGTATGAAAATCAAAATGATCCAATTGTACGATGTTGTCCCGTCACGCTACATTTGTAACTCTCTTGACTCAAAATTTGTGTTTTTAAATGTTTGCTGGAGTGAATCTTATTGGAAATTTAATGTACTTTCCAAATTTGTATAAATATTGGTACCTTTTCTCACAGATTTTGAAGTTATCAGCAAAAAACTGAAAACATATGCGTACAAACGTTGTCCCGTCACGAAAGAATCGGTCAATTCATTTCCACGGTGGGTAAGAAGGGGATTATTATGCAACTTTCATGCACCTCGGAAATTCCTCCTGGAGGTTGTTGGGGAGACTATTCTGAGTCAGAAAAATCGATTTCCAAAATATTCTGTCGGTGAAAACTGATTTTATCTCGATTTGAAGTTAAAAAACCTAATATTTCACCTAAAACCTCAAAAATACGTCTAAAATCTCGGTCTAACTCTGGGCCAAGATGTAAATTTTCATCAAAATATTAATTCTTAGTTCCAAAAATATATTTCTGTCATAGTACATCTTAAATCGGTCCATTACTTGAGTCCCATCGTCATGAGAAGGTGCAAAATAGTGTTTTTTCTTAAAAAATATTATCAAATTGCTCTGGTAAATAAACTGTCATGTCTGAATTCCAAAACTAATTTTGTAGCATTGTTGCAAACAAAATGAAGAACAATTTTGCAGAGAAAAGAATGAAATTTCATCCATTTCAGTAAAGTTATGTCCATTTTAGTGGGAAAACTGTTGCCAATTTTCAAAATTCTTCGATATTTAATTCATTCCTGTTATTAACAGCTACTACGATTATACTCAGTAGGATGTAACAAAAATTACTTTTTAGCGGGCATTCAGGGGCTGGTTCCAGTGGGCATACTGAGCTCAAATCTCAAATATGAGCTTGATTGAACTTAATAGAAGCTATCACTTTGCATTTTAATTTTAAATGGGATTTAACCAGTAAAAACATGGTTTTTCAAAAATGTAGATTTTTAGGCACTTTGGCCACTAAAGCGTTTATCTTCAACATCATTGGCATGTAGGACAGATCCTTGCGTATTTTTGGTATATATAACATTAAAGTTTTGAGCAAAATTAAATGGCGCGTCGCCTATCTTTTCTGCTGAGCCGTTTTTTGAAAAAAATCAAGACATTGAAGGCCTGAGCTCCAGAGTGCTTCAATTCAATGTTATATATACCAAAACATGCGCAAGGATCTGTCCTACATGCCAATGATACCATAACATGCGCAAGGATCTGTCCTACATGCCAATGATGTTGAAGATAAACGCTTTAGTGGCCAAAGTGCCTAAAAATCTACATTTTTGAAAAACCACGTTTTTTACTGGTTAAATCCCATTTAAAATTAAAATGCAACGTGGCAGCTCCTATTAAGTTCTATCAAGCTCATATTTGAGATTTGAGCTCAGTATGCCCACTGGAACCAGCCCCCTAAAAAGTAATTTTTGTTACATCCTGCTGAGTATAATCGTAGTAGCTGTTAATAACAGGAATGAGTTAAATATCGAAGAATTTTGAAAATTGGCAACAATTTTCCCACTAAAATGGACATAACTTTACTGAAAATGGATGAAATTTCATTCTTTTCTCTGCAAAATTGTTCTTCATTTTGTTTGCAATTTGAAAATATTTTTTAAGAAAAAACACTATTTTACACCTTCTCATGACGCTGGGACTCAAGTAATGGACCGATTTAAGATGTACTATGTCAGGAATATATTTTTGGAACTAAGAATTGATATTTTGATGAAAATTTACATCTTTGCCCAGAGTTAGACCGAGATTTTAGACGTATTTTTGAGGTTTTAGGTGAAATATTGGGTTTTTTAACTTCAAATCGAGATAAAATCAGTTTTCACCGACAGAATATTTTGGAAATCGATTTTTCTGACTCAGAATAGTCTTCCCAACAACCTCCAGGAGGAATTTCCGAGGTGCATGCAAGTTGCATAATAATCCCCTTCTTAACCACCGTGATTTCCATTGCTTTCTTCTAATTTATTAGTTGTTTTCAGTCACTGACCAAACAACTAACGGTGAGACACAATTGTGTAAGTTAGCAATCAATCCCAATGCCATGTAAAGGTTAAAGATGTTAGATCCTAAATTACACCAGTTTGTGATGGATGATGCAAAACTGTTGGACGATATCAGATAAGCTACAAGAACAGGTCGATGAATTGAATCCACATCTTCACGTAGGCGACCTTCCCGTGTTTGAGGTACGGAATCCCGCTACGCAATAAAGGCGAAAAACTTTGTAAAAAACTGCTCAACCGTTAAAAACGCCTTGGAGTAACTGAAAAACAATCGAAACAAGCTAGCATTGGCAGCGTTGGCAATTCGAAACGATGCGCAACACAACTAAACACCCAAAACAATAGAGTCCTTCTACAGAAAGGAAGAAATGTTGAAGAACCGCATTTACAACATGAAGTTCCTTCAGACTTCAGCCAAGAAGACAGCAAGATTCACGATTTACGTTTTGTGTGTCTCCGTATGTTCTCGACCTTCAGGAAGTCTAAGCAACACGCTGAATGGTATACAATTTGGTACCCAAACTTCTCGTCCGTGTTAGGGAATGGGTCCATAACGCAATAATTTCCGGTTGCGTGCAAGTTTCAACAGTTCGAACAACAAGAAGCCAATGGCTTGTCGAAACCAACAACTTTGCCGAACACACCAACTCGATCAGAGAAACCGTTCGGATATTTTCATCAAACTTTTGTACGGACTGCTCCTAAATTTGTATGAAGTATGCAGAAAACGACGATGAAAAATATATCTCATGGAATTGCTAGAGAACTGCTCATACAGTATTGCATGCGTTCAATATTCCATCTGCCACCACAACATAAAAGTCCAGCTCCGCTGACAACCAAACAATGCCGCTGGAGAAGAATACGAGCTGTCAACGAGTGTGCTCCACAACAACCAAGTCAGCGCCAGGAGCGTCAATCGTCAGCCGAGTGATTCCATTGAAAAGATGATCTCTCTACCAGCTGCGAATGATCATAAACTACCTTCTGGTGGAGGAGGGCAGAAGTAAGGCAGTGAACAGACATTTCCAATTACCGTTGAGTCCGTGCTCAATCTGGCCAGCGCAGAAGGTGGGACCTCCGTTAGGTTGGGGGAGTATTGTTTAATTTAAAAAGACACATGTTGAATCAATTAGGATCGTTGCTGCTGCGTTCAGAAGCTGGAACATGGTGGCGTGTAACCGCAACTGGGGCCAGCATCCGTTTTTTCTCATTGGGGGGAAACGGTGGCGATCTGCGTCGAGGACAGCTTAATATTGGCGTTTTAGTTCGCGGTTAGATCTTGTGGTTGGCAATTGGTAGCTGAGCTTGAGCAGGGGGGATAGCAAACACGATTGGATTTGCGCTGTGGTTAATTTTGACATTCAACTTTGACGACGCGATGACAGCCGGAGGTGATCTTGGCTTTTATAATCGATTTGGTAGAATCTACGGTCATCACATGATTTTTACAGCAAATTTGCAGCAGCAACATTAAAACTTTATGAATAGAATTCGAGTTGATTTTAAGAATATTATTTTGAAAATTTCTCCAAACTGAAAAAAATAATGAAATTCGAAATTATTTTTGTGTGTCGCCACATGGCAAAAATCATAAATCACCAACAGTGTTGGAGTGGAGACTCAACAACATGAATTGTAATCAGCAAATACAAGAGGAAATGCTACTGTAAATTGAAATTGTCAAAAGCTGAGTTATTCTGTTTGTCCTGTCTCCACAACTGCCCAGCAGATTCCTCTCGTAGGAGTTAAAATCAATGTTTACATAATGAGAACAGCAGTTTCTTCCTGTGAAAAAGAAAAACACAACATATTTACTTTGTATTCTCCAAAGAAGTAAATCACCATCGACTCCTCACTCCGATGAAGCCATCGCGGCAACTACCCAATAAAAATAAAAGCCCATTTTTGTAATTGTACAACATGAAAGACAATCTGCCAACAGACTACAAATTGCCCACCCCTAGACAACAAAATAATCGCAGTCGTTGTCCACCCGATGATTCCAGCAGAGCCTGCCCTGGAGCATGTCCAAATTTGGCGCCAAAATACGTCGTGTCGAATTGCTCACGATGTCCACCGAAAGAGGCCGTCCGTGTTGCACTTTGCATTGCGGTGTGACCACGCCAAGGCTCTTTGGGGAGTAGGGAATGTTGGGCAGAAATAGACTTTTGAAAGGAGTCAAGATACAACAATCAACAATCAACAATCAACAATCAACAATCACCAATCAACAATCAACAATCAACAATCAACAATCAACAATCAACAATCAACAATCAACAATCAACAATCAACAATCAACAATCAACAATCAACAATCAACAATCAACAATCAACAATCAACAATCAACAATCAACAATCAACAATCAACAATCAACAATCAACAATCAACAATCAACAATCAACAATCAACAATCAACAATCAACAATCAACAATCAACAATCAACAATCAACAATCAACAATCAACAATCAACAATCAACAATCAACAATCAACAATCAACAATCAACAATCAACAATCAACAATCAACAATCAACAATCAACAATCAACAATCAACAATCAACAATCAACAATCAACAATCAACAATCAACAATCAACAATCAACAATCAACAATCAACAATCAACAATCAACAATCAACAATCAACAATCAACAATCAACAATCAACAATCAACAATCAACAATCAACAATCAACAATCAACAATCAACAATCAACAATCAACAATCAACAATCAACAATCAACAATCAACAATCAACAATCAACAATCAACAATCAACAATCAACAATCAACAATCAACAATCAACAATCAACAATCAACAATCAACAATTTAATTTTTAGATTTTTAGTTTTTAGTTTTTAGTTTTTAGTTTTTAGTTTTTAGTTTTTAGTTTTTAGTTTTTAGTTTTTAGTTTTTAGTTTTTAGTTTTTAGTTTTTAGTTTTTAGTTTTTAGTTTTTAGTTTTTAGTTTTTAGTTTTTAGTTTTTAGTTTTTAGTTTTTAGTTTTTAGTTTTTAGTTTTTAGTTTTTAGTTTTTAGTTTTTAGTTTTTAGTTTTTAGTTTTTAGTTTTTAGTTTTTAGTTTTTAGTTTTTAGTTTTTAGTTTTTAGTTTTTAGTTTTTAGTTTTTAGTTTTTTGTTTTTAGTTTTTAGTTTTTAGTTTTTAGTTTTTAGTTTTTAGTTTTTAGTTTTTAGTTTTTTAGTTTTTAGTTTTTAGTTTTTAGTTTTTAGTTTTTAGTTTTTAGTTTTTAGTTTTAGTTTTTAGTTTTTAGTTTTTAGTTTTTAGTTTTTAGTTTTTAGTTTTTAGTTTTTAGTTTTTAGTTTTTAGTTTTTAGTTTTTAGTTTTTAGTTTTTAGTTTTTAGTTTTTAGTTTTTAGTTTTTAGTTTTTAGTTTTTAGTTTTTAGTTTTTAGTTTTTAGTTTTTAGTTTTTAGTTTTTAGTTTTTAGTTTTTAGTTTTTAGTTTTTAGTTGTTAGTTTTTAGTTTTTAGTTTTTAGTTTTTAGTTTTTAGTTTTTAGTTTTTAGTTTTTAGTTTTTAGTTTTTAGTTTTTAGTTTTTAGTTTTTAGTTTTTAGTTTTTAGTTTTTAGTTTTTAGTTTTTAGTTTTTAGTTTTTAGTTTTTAGTTTTTAGTTTTTAGTTTTTAGTTTTTAGTTTTTAGTTTTTAGTTTTTAGTTTTTAGTTTTTAGTTTTTAGTTTTTAGTTTTTAGTTTTTAGTTTTTAGTTTTTAGTTTTTAGTTTTTAGTTTTTAAATTAAATTGAATTAAATGCAAATTTCTAGTTATATTAATAACGACTAAACTCCCCTAAAATTCATCCAGAACCCTTCTTCCATAAGCAGTCCACTTGCCAAATTTGGCCAATTGGTGTCAATTCCAACCTTAAACCTACCTAAAGGGCCCAAGCCGTCCACGTGAATCGTGTTTGTCATTTAAATCGTCGACACAACCCATCCACACCGCACTAGTCAGGCAACTGGCGTCAGACTCAAAATCCCTTCTTGCAACACTGCTGCACAAATATGGCAAATAATGACTTCAAATCACGCCAAAAAGGTGTGATCGTGAAAAATATACATGCTGGCTGCTGGTGAAGTCGTAAGCCAAAATCGACATTTATAGCGGTTTAATAGGCTTTTCAGAAAATCAGAAGGGGGTCTTCTGTGTTGTTGGGCGATTGAGGATTTGTGGTAAAGTGGAGTAACATTATTTTACATGATTTTTTGATGTCACTTTCTAGGTTCATGTCTTGGGAATGCTAAACCAATACATAGGTGGGTGTCATGGCTACTCGAGATTTTTGGCTTTGAAATATTTCATGATTTTAATTACAAATAGAAATTGGAACCTTTCAACACTAAAAAAAGTTGCCCCATTATTAGTAAAGACACCAACCTTTAGGTATCGTTAAGGGTTGACCAAATTACCAAAATAAGAAAACTAAAGTTTTTACCATTTTACGGTAGTCCGCAAAACCGTTTGTCGTTTGCCACCTTCAAACTGTAAGAAGCCGTTAATCATCTCTCACAGCAGCAGAGTACGCGCGACCCAGTGACTCCTTGTCAGCATGTTGGGGGCAGGGGGGCAAACAACGAACCAGCTTAATTTTGCATAGAAAATTCTATGCAAATCGATTCTAGCGAAAATCACGAAAAACAAGCCCGATGTGACACACACTCAACTCGGTGGCGTCGACGAAAATCGTGGTCCAAGATTGGCGGCGGAGTGCGAAAACATTAGTTTGGTCTAGCGGAGTGAGGAACCCAGCAAGACCCCATTGAAACCGAAAACGGACGAAGATTTTTGTAAACTTTATTCACTATTCTCGCATGGTTTGTGACTTTAAAAAGCCTCGTCTGTCTTGAGTTCCACGGTAGCAGTACGAATTGATTCATGCATGTTGGAAAATGAAGTGGCACACACAAAAAAGCAAAAAAACGATCGGCCTGAATCGTGCCAGAAAGGCCACAACTTGTCGGTCGAGGGCGAAAGATATCTGCAAAACCGTAATAAAGTTGTCACGCGAAGTAATCTTATCGGAATGTTCTATCCCGCCGTGAGGAGTCCCCCACTATGCCCCGTTTGTCGCTGTGGAGGAGGTCAAAATCAGGGGGTTGGGAATTGCATTTCTGTAAATGTGGAGTTGTGAGTTTAGGAAGGAATGTTTTGGTGGTTATTGATTTGCCTAACACTGGAACGCCCAACGCATGTCCAACTTACACGCCCAAGCCTCCCAAAAAAGTTGGAACGGTAACTTCAACTCGCTGGTTCTCGGGCATTACTCAACCAATCGGGACGATTCTTGTTTCCAGGGATTTGTAAGAATGTTTAGATGATCCTAAAATTTTGCAGAACTTGATTTGATCAAATCTGTAATTTCTGCGACCGAAAACATCGTTCCACCTTTTTTTTTAAAACGACTGCCTCCGCGGAATTTTTGGCGATTTTTTTTTACACGCGAAAAAAAAAGTTGGAACGATGTTTTTGATCGCAAAAAATAAAGATTTGATCAAATTGAGTTCTGCAAAGTTCTAGGTTCATCTAGACATCCTAACAAATCACTGGAAAAAAGAATTGTCTTGATTGGGTGAGTTATGCCCGAGAACCAGCGAGTTGAAGTTGCCGTTCCAACTTTTTTGGAGCCTTGGGCGTTGGAATGTTAATTGAAGTGAGTTATGATCACGGGAGATGATTAATGAACTATATTTAGACAATTGCTGTTGGGAATGCTCTAGAAGAATGTAGAAGTAGGTTTTAGTTTTATGTTCCACAAAAAAAAAATTATAAATGATCGACTAAATTTAAAACCCATTCATAAAGAAAATACCAATTCTCTTGCTATTTAAAACTTTTATTGTTTTAATCAGGATACACTTATAGTAATTGTAATTATAATGTTTCATTGTTTTTTTCCAAGATCTTTTTATTTAGAATCATGATCAGGGATAAGAAGTTCCACCCAATTTTTTAAATAGCTATGAAAAAGATGTGTTAAAAAGTTGTACTATTTCTATACAATTTTAAGAAAATTCCATTGGTTTGTTTATTATGAACAGTAAATACCATTGTAACTAATCCTCTTGTCACCTAGCACCTGCTTGACGCGTTAGTATCACCGGTCATTCTCACGGCCATTTATCTCAACACTCCCCCTATTGCACTAAGAGAGCTAGTAGCGAAGATTATTTATTCCATTAGCACCAAACGGCGCTAATCGTACACTTTATGGAAACAATCCCCGACCCCTCGTCGTCACCGAGGCCAGACCAGAACGACTAATTGATAAACCAACCACCGTCAAAAGCGTCCACTCCGACCCGGACTTACGACTATTTCTACCTCATCATCGTCACATCGTTTGATTTTATTCAGCGTGAAAACAAATAAAACTCTAGTCGAAGGTGTTAACACTTTGTACGCATCCCAACTAGCGGAAGAAATCTCGGCTTCGACTAATTTTGACTAATTGAGAATTCCCCCTCCCCGGAAAAGGGTCGTAATAATTTGCTATTAAAGTGCTATGCAAATCTGATTTACTGCCGACGGCGGCGGCTTGCCAGTTAACGAACAACAAATTAACTCCTAAATGTAGACTGCGGCCTGGTCCTCCCCAAATATGGTTCCACCGCGAGAAAATAAGATCGACCAAATTCGGTCCCAAACCAGCAGCTCAAAAGGGATTTTAATGGCGGGGAAGGGAGAAAACACAACATTAATCAATAATTTATTTATTCAGCAAGTTTTCCATTTGAATGAAGCAATAAAAAGGCAATTTCCATAACTCCATGTACAGGGAAATCGCTGGTTGGCGGGCTGGCTGGCTGCTGCTGCTGCACTTAACTGCATTTGCAGTTTGGAAAATGTTTGTGCGCTCCAAAAATCACTGCAAGAAGCAAATAAGGAGCCATGACGGTTCAGTGTTGCCAGATAGTTTCAACTGAAATCAGTGGATTGATTTACACAGAAAACAAGAATCATGGTTATATTACATCTGGGAAGGGGTACATTTTTTACCTCTGAAAATGTGAAATTTTACCACTTTTTTGGTTTAATGTCAAATTTTCAGTTTAAATTGATGTAAAATTACATCATAGTTGAGGTAATATTCAACCGTCTAAAATTACACCTTCCAAATTTGCACAATTTTTTTTCTGTGTAGAGCATGTTTAAATTTCTAATTCCAAGGTGTTTTTTTCTCGATATTTTTCCCCGTGTTTAGGAGATCATTTTGAGCATCCTTTGTTTTACGAATAACTATACTTCTCTTGTTGAATGTTTTTTTGTTGCATTTTAAGTATTTTTATTAGCATTTATCTTGTTTACTTTTTGTTTGTTTCTGATTCTGATTTTTATATAGCATTCTATTATTTAAAATATTCAAAAATGCGTAGAGGGATAGTCTGGGACAATACAAAAATACGGCATACAGTTAAACCTCGCATAGTGCGCAGGCGTTACGCTTTGTATTTCTTGGATTGCTCGGAAACGACATAATACTTAAGAAATCTTTTTGAAGCAAATCGTAGTTTGAAACAAGACGAACAAATAGATTAAAGAAAATTGCAAAAATATTACGCCGTATATGAGAAATCGACGAAATACAAAGCGTAACGCCTGCGCACTATGCGAGGTATAACTGTACTTATTACAGTAAAACCTCTTTTTACGCGGTGCGTTACGTTTTTCTAATTTGTTGATTTCTCTGGAACGACGCAACATTTTCGCAATCTTTTAAAAGCAATTTGTAGGTTTTGTGCAGATCTACAAAACGCTTTTTGAAGCTTTCAAAAATATTGTATGGTTTTAGAGAAATCGACGAAATAAAAAGCGTAACGCCACCGCGTAAAAAGAGGTTTCTCTATATTACAAATAACATAGAAAACGTTAGTAAATAACACAGTCAAAGTTGATCCCAGAAAAAATGAAATTATGAAAAACTAGGCATAGTCAAATAAAACATGTCACACTATTCAACCCTAATTTTTTTCTTAAATTTTATAAGTTTTTCTTTGCAATGCTTTTTTTAAAATTGATTGAAAAATTGATTTTTGGCCTAGAGGGGTACAAAATTATAATAATACGATCAACGATCAATTTTCAAAATACAAAATAATTAAGATTACTGAAAACAACATACAGTGAAACCTCTTTTTACGCGGTGGCGTTACGCTTTTTATTCCGTCGATTTCTCTTAAACCATACAATATTTATGCAAGCTTCAAAAAGAATTTTGTAGATCTGAACAAAACCTACAAATTGCTTTTAAAAGATTGCAAAAATGTTGCGTTGTTCCAGAGAAATCGACACATGAGAAAAACGTAACGCACCGCGTAAAAAGAGGTTTGAAATACTCAAATTAATTAAAATACTTAAAATACTTAAAATACTTAAAATACTTAAAATACTTAAAATACTTAAAATACTTAAAATACTTAAAATACTTAAAATACTTAAAATACCTAAAATACTTAAAATACTTAAAATACTTAAAATACTTAAAATACTTAAAATACTTAAAATACTTAAAATACTTAAAATACTTAAAAAACTTAAAATACTTAAAATACTTAAAATACTTAAAATACTTAAAATACTTAAAATACTTAAAATACTTAAAATACTTAAAATACTTAAAATACTTAAAATACTTAAAATACTTAAAATACTTAAAATACTTAAAATACTTAAAATACTTAAAATACTTAAAATACTTAAAATAATTAAAATATTTAAAATACTTAAAATACTTAAAATACTTAAAATACTTAAAATACTTAAAATACTTAAAATACTTAAAAAACTTAAAATACTTAAAATACTTAAAATACTTAAAATACTTAAAATACTTAAAATACTTAAAATACTTAAAATACTTAAAATACTTAAAATACTTAAAATACTTAAACTACTTAAAATACTTAAAATACTTAAAATACTTAAAATACTTAAAATACTTAAAATACTTAAAATACTTAAAATACTTAAAATACTTAAAATACTTAAAATACTTAAAATACTTAAAATACTTAAAATACTTAGGCTGGTACAAATATTTTTAAAAGTTTTTGTCACCCCCCCCCCTTCAAAATTGGCCCGAAAAATCAGGGGGCAAAAAAAATATTTTTACAATAAACTTCAAAATTTCAATGAAAATTCAAGTGCAACCAGCTGAAATCAAATTAAAATACTTTCTCCTGCGTTTAAAATCATTTTTAGCATGTTTGGGTTTATTAAAAAATCTTATGATTTTTTGAAAATTTTCGATGCAAAATCTTTTTTTTCGATACAATTTTTGTTTTTGTCAGATCTTAGATTTTTTGAAATCTAATGATTGCAAAACAACTGAACTAGTGTAAAATGCATTTTAAAACACTTTTTTCATTTAAATGTGAAGACTATGGCTTGTTATTTAAATTTTTATATTTTTTTATTTTTTTGCCCCCCCCTTGACCTCGGCCAGGGCCGAGGGACAAAAACTTTTTTAAATATTTGGATCGGCCTTAAAATACTTAAAATACTTAAAATACTTAAAATACTTAAAATACTTAAAATACTTAAAATACTTAAAATACTTAAAATTCTTAAAAAACTTAAAATACTTAAAATACTTAAAATACTTAAAATACTTAAAATACTTAAAATACTTAAAATACTTAAAATACTTAAAATACTTAAAATACTTAAAATACTTAAAATACTTAAAATACTTAAAATACTTAAAATACTTAAAATACTTAAAATACTTAAAATACTTAAAATACTTAAAATACTTAAAATACTTAAAATACTTAAAATACTTAAAATACTTAAAATACTTAAAATACTTAAAATACTTAAAATACTTAAAATACTTAAAATACTTAAAATACTTAAAATACTTAAAATACTTAAAATACTTAAAATACTTAAAATACTTAAAATACTTAAAATACTTAAAATACTTAAAATACTTAAAATACTTAAAATACTTAAAATACTTAAAATACTTAAAATACTTAAAATACTTAAAATACTTAAAATACTTAAAATACTTAAAATACTTAAAATACTTAAAATACTTAAAATACTTAAAATACTTAAAATACTTAAAATACTTAAAATACTTAAACTGCCCATGTTCGCATAAATGTCCCATATGCAAAAACAGCAAGCTGAGAAAAACGCATTTGAAGTTTGTCCCATACATAAGGCTACGTGTTATATTTTCGCGAAAAAACTGGATTTCCTCCTGATATCTAGAACAAAGTACTGGATGTTATATGCTCTTTCGAAAGAGCACACAATTTTGAACCAAACTGCATCAATAACTCGAAATCGATGAAAATGCATATGGGACATTTATGCGATCAGGGGCAGTAAAATACTTAAAATACTTAAAATTCTTAAAATACTTAAAATACTTAAAATACTTAAAATACTTAAAATACTTAAAATACTTAAAATACTTAAAATACTTAAAATACTTAAAATACTTAAAATACTTAAAATACTTAAAATACTTAAAATACTTAAAATACTTAAAATACTTAAAATACTTAAAATACTTAAAATACTTAAAATACTTAAAATACTTAAAATACTTAAAATACTTAAAATACTTAAAATACTTAAAAAACTTAAAATACTTAAAATACTTAAAATACTTAAAATACTTAAAATACTTAAAATACTTAAAATACTTAAAATACTTAAAATACTTAAAATACTTAAAATACTTAAAATAATTAAAATATTTAAAATACTTAAAATACTTAAAATACTTAAAATACTTAAAATACTTAATATACTTAAAATACTTAAAATACTTAAAATACTTAAAATACTTAAAATACTTAAAATACTTAAAATACTTAAAATACTTAAAATACTTAAAATACTTAAAATACTTAAAATACTTAAAATACTTAAAATACTTAAAATTCTTAAAATACTTAAAATACTTAAAATACATACTAATCAATCAGTTATTATGTCAAAGTAATCATGTCTTAAACCTGAATTTTTATTCTTTTTTGATTATTTGTAAAGGAACTCTAAATATTTTTGAACAAAATTTAAAAATAATCTGGCAACACGAAATTCCCCCGAATAAAATCCAAACCCGATCAGCATCTTACAAACTAAGTGAGGAAAACTTTTATTATAATTTATTGAGTCATGGCTTGAATCACGGCAGCGATGGCGTCGGGGCTTCGGCCAATATTTGCCCATAAAAGTCCTGACTTTGGGGTCCCTTTTGCGAGAAACCTTTCGATTCCGCCTCGCAACTGACTGACGTCCAAATTGTGCGCCCCCGCACTTGGCACGGTCCATACTCGGACGAACCGTGTGCAGAGCAAACTCATAAGCTCCCCGCTTGATTGCTCCAAATCGATACCGCTTGGGACTCAGTCGCGGGCCAAAGTTCTACGAGTTGGAACAGCAGGTTGAAACAGTTAGGACGTCAGGGTAAGTAGATGGTATTTGACTTATTTCGATGCTTTCTTAGAAAAATTGTTTTAGCCAACTACAGAGCCTATTACCCTACTGCTTCGCAGCCTCTCAACCACGTGGCCCAGCCATCAGTCCTTATTCAAACAACGATTTCAGTTCCTTTTAAGGTGTCGCGAACTCTCCAGTTAGTTAGATCATACAAATGTGCTGCAACCAGCCTCTCTCTACCCGTACACCTCGAACCCCCTTCTCCAAATTAGCTTGGCATGTCTTTAGTGGCTGAAAATGGGAGGTGCTTAATTTAATTATTAATTGAGCCACAATTGCACAATAATAAACGACACAATCTGGGAGGCGATTTGCATCGCCCGATGGACTGATTGCCACCTGCTTATTAGCTCAAGTGGTTATGACAGGTTCGTGGCGAAGCCGCATCAAGTTGTCAATACTATTAGTAGACCGTGTGTGACCAGGGGGTGTGATGACGTTTGTACTAGTTTACTGTAACACCTTTAACTAGGTGACTTGCGAGCCAGCGTCGAGATGAAGTTAGATTTGTTGCAAAGTATGGTAGAGGCTCCTGTGTTTGATCTTCCGTCAGTGAGGGTGACTATGGGTCAAAAATCGATACGCCTCTTCTAAATAATGGAATCAATTTACATTATATCGAAATAAAATTTACTTAGAATGTTTGTTTAGATAGTTTACCAACATTTTTCCAAAATATGGTAGAATTTGATTAACTCTATCTTACATACAAATCGATTGAAAATTGACCCAATCTTACCCCTTAGAGGGGATGCTCGAATACATAGATAGTGTCAAGGCATCCAACAGTGTTACTTGCTCTCACATTGTTGGCAGCGAAGATTTTTTCAAATTTAGATACTTTTCAAGCAATTCCTTAAAACAAATTCAAAGATTGATTTTTTCGACAGATCATCTTTTGCCAAAAACATACCTAAAATTTACACAGCTACCAAAATTATAGGATTTTTTCGAGCAACGTGATTTAGCATAGCATAGCAATTAAGTATCCAACAAAGTATCCTTAACCACTACACAACCTTTATTAACAGAATTTAGTGTCATTGAGAAGAACATGATTGTTTTCAAGGTAATTAAATATATCTTTATTGAACTTTATTATAGTAATTACATTAGTTTTACATTAGCAATTCTCTGAGATTTCAGTCATTCGTTTTTTTGTATTTTTTAATCCGGCTGAAACTTTTTTGGTGCCTTCGGTAAGCCCAAAGAAGCCATTTTGAATTATTAGTTTGTCCATGGGTAATTCTCTACCAACTCACACGAAATCGGGAAAAGTTGCCCCGACCCCTCTTCGATTTGCGTGAAACTTTGTCCTAAGGGGTAACTTTTGTCCCTGATCACGAATCCGAGGTCCGTTTTTTGATATCTCGTGACGGAGGGGCGGTACGACCCCTTTCATTTTTGAACATGCGAAAAAAGGTGTTTTTCAATAATTTGCAGCCTGAAACGGTGATGAGACAGGTTTATTTTTTAGAGTGTAACAATGTTCTACAAAGTTGTAGAGCAGACAATTACAAAAAAATGATTTTACGAAAAAAGTTTCATAAAAGTCCCTTTGACACCAAATTTCTATCTCATCACCGTTTCAGGCTGCAAATTATTGAAAAACACCTCTTTTTTCGCATGTTCAAAAATGAAAGGGGTCGTACCGCCCCTCCGTCACGAGATATCAAAAAACGGACCTCGGATTCGTGATCAGGGACAAAAGTTACCCCTTAGGACTAAGTTTCACGCTAATTGAAGAGGGGTCGGGGCAATTGCTATGTGAGTTGACGGAGAATTACCCACTTAAAATTGTTATACAGTGAAAATCTGGCTATTAAAAGTGAAAATCCATTATCAATTTAGCGTCGTTTGAAACTCATATTGCAAATATTTATATATCCCGAAATTGAATAAATATAATCAAATGTTGGTCTGGAAATTCAGATTTGGTTGAGGAAGATATCGATATAAACAGGAAAAGAACAAAGCAATTAGTATGCCAATTTCATTTTTTTTTGTTTTAAAATTTCCTGTACCTATTCAGAACACAGTCCTGATTTTCCTCAGTTGGCAGTAGTAACTTACTGATAATTTTTAAAACATGTTTTATATAAAAAAAAATACGATGACTCGTGTTGCTTTATTTGCTGCCGCTTCTAATTTTTTGTAGACATTTTAAAGATATTTTTCAAGCCTTTCTAGTCATGACATATAAAATAAAATCTTGTTTCTAATCTAATTATATGATTTTAAGCATGAAAACATATCAAATATAATAAACACATAGATTATGCGACTATTTCAAAAAATTTCAACCCCAAAACCACAGTCCAGCCCAAAAACCACAGTCTCCTATCAATCTCTATAAAACGGTCCATTACCTCATTGGCGACCCTTTGCCGAATTCGAGCAGATCCGTAACATTCCCAGTTTCCCCTCCATATAACAGAGCCCCAGCGATTAAGATCTTCGCGCCGGCCGGTCACCACTTGATATGTCGATCCGTGGTCGGCGGCTGATTTTCCCTTTTAGATTAACGCGAACTCAATCAACCAATTATCATTCCAGCAAGCCGCGTGGTTAGACCTCGCTCTAGCCATTTCCAGCTGGGGTGCACCGGCCAAACTCCAAAGACTTGTCTAATTTCGGTCTTTTTCCTCTCTCTCTGAATGGTGCGCTTTATATCTGGAAGGTGCGATAAAATCTCCGACCGATCTGGAGTTTGCCCTGTCCCAAAGGTGATTTGATGTTTTTTTTTGTTCGATCTGATCAAGATAAGCTGGGGTCTTAAGGGACCTCACCACACACACACAGATTAAGTGATTCTCGTTCCACCTTTCAGACCCGTGTTGAATAGAGAGCACTTTTGAGAAGGAAAAAAAAGTAGCCCGGTTGCTGCACGATTTACAGGGAAAGATTCCGATTTTCGGTAGCCCAGCAGAGAGAGAGAAAAGGGGGTCTCTTTTACGAAGTGTTACTAGTAGCAGCTTTTTTTTATAACAGAGTAGAAAAGTACCAACGGCAGCGGTAGCAAATGGAGCTTGAGCTGTGAAACACTTTGACAGTGAGCTCGTGTCCGGACTTCGGCAGCTTAACACGCTGGGTTTTAGGCGAGGAAAAGTACTAAGTCTTAAGTCATGAGGTGATCAGCAACATTCATTTCAAAGAAAATGTAACATTTAATTGATTGATGTAATCCATTTTGTTATGAAATGTTTTGTTTTGCGCAAATTGAGGAATATGCTTAATTATTTTTAATACCACTAATCAGAATTTATGGCAGTTATTGCATCAAATATAGTGTAAAATCAATTCAAATTTATTAGAATTAAGTATAATATTGAGAACATAAATTCAGCAGTTGCAAATATTTGTCAAGCTAATGTCCCTCGACTCTGATTGATTTCAAACGGCAAGCATTAGAAAAACTTGATTGTACACAGCAAAAAACAATGTAAATTTGGAAGCTGTAATTTTGGAAGGTTGAATATTACCTCTTTTATGATGTAATTTTACATCAGTTTAGACTGAAATAGTGAAATTACACCAGAAATGTGGTAAAATTACACATTTTCAGAGGTAAAATTACACCTTTTTTCTGACATAAAAGATGTACCCCTTCCCAGATGTAATATTACCATGATTTTTTTTCTGTGTAGTAAACCTGAATTGAAACAAAAAATCTTCTCTACAATAAAAAGCTTGAAATTTCGTTCTGCCTTTTTTTCCTTTGTTGACGTTTTTGATTTTTTGCTTATTCAGCCTCCTGTGATCAAAATATGATTTTACGTAACTTTCTCCATACAATTTGCCGATGCTCATGAGCAATTCCAGCTCAAATCGGAAATTTTTCTGGTACATTTGTACCCGACCCTCTCCGATTTCAATGAAACTTTTTAGACATGTTATCCTTGGCCAATATAAGCCTTTTTTGCGTATATGGAGCCAATTGTACTAAAAAATGGCATTTGAGAAGGGCGTAAATTATTTAAATATTGTTGTATTTCGTAATTTAAAAATTACTGTAACTCAAAGCCGTTGCATCGTATCAAAAAGTGGTCAAAGACAAACTTGTAGGAAATTGGACGGGCTTTTTGAAAAAAATACACTGAAAGAAAAATACGCGCCACTTCTATGAGATTTTTCAATTTTTATGTAAGTTAAATTTAAAGATGATGTCACGATTTTTTTTTCGCTCAAAATGTGGCCATTACTAACATAATGATTAATTTTGTTTTACTATTGCGTTACTTTTAGTATTTTTTCAATAATTGATGCATTTAACCAACGATTAAAACAACAATAAGGACCCTTGCTCCTTACCCTTTTTTAATGATTTTGTCTATCGTTTTCGATTTTGTCTCAATAAGCTTGGGACAGATAAATGAAACATGATGAAATAAGATGATAATTTGCGTAGCAGCATATGTTAAACAATGTTTGAAATTTCAAATAAATTGACTCATTTGACTAAATTCAAGAAATATGGGAAAACTCGCAATATCGAACGACTAAAACGGAAATGCCCCATAAATCAGGCCACCACCCATCCTGCGTGGGTGTACTCTTCGAAGAAGTGCAAGCAAACATGTGTCCGCACAGTCTTCGCTGATAAATCTCACGTGCACAGAAAAAAAAATTCGGGTAAATTTACATCATTTATGATGTACCAAAAGTGCACGTCATTAATGATGCGAATTTACATCAAATTCATTTGAAATTTAAATGCCATCCGATGTAAACTTTTCGAACAAAATTGGTCCCAAAACATGTAAATTTCCGATGAAACTAACGTAAATTTACAAAAGCCAAAAATTTTTTTTGCTCCGTTGAATCTAGAATCTGATGTAATTTTCAAAAGCTTTCGTAAATACCAGTCCAGAAAGATTAAATTTTTGCTTCATTTTTGATCAAAATAGGTTTTCTTGATTGAAGTAGAACAAATCTTTCTGTACCGTGATACAAAAGTTTTTTTAGTTACATCAAATAATAGATTCAACGGAGCAACTCTCGCATGCCTTTTTTAAGGGAGTGATAACTACAATGCGGAATGTACTCACCTGAAAGAATTGGTTAGGGTTAGGAAACGACAACTTGGTTGAGGCCTAATTACGGCATCATATAATCCGTTGCTTTTCCTCCCATTGCTTTCGAGGGAATTTTCCAGGTAAGTTCAAACCCACCAACTCCTTCTAGGATGGCGTACGGGATGCCCCCACGGTCACTGTAGCAATCGGCACTGGGAAGTCTCGTACCTTGTAAACCAGTTGGCGAACGGCAGATAGAAAAGGTCGCACAGCAGCATGATGTCGGCGCACGTTAGTTCCATTTCGTGGGCATTCCTGAAAACGAGTAGAGTTGAGGCTTGCTTCAAACGAAACTACATGTACGACCTACTTGAACTCTGCCAGCTCCGCGTTCGAAATCAACGACGTGTCCGAACTCTCGGCCTGCCGCTTCCGGAACAGGTCTAGAAAAGAAATAAAAATTTCAGCACAGGCTAAAACTTTCACAAATCCCCACCCGCTTACCAATGTCGTCTCCGACATCATCACGTCGTCAAAGTGTGTCTTCATCACGTGCTTCGGCGAAGTCAGACTACTTCCGCACTTCATCGGTTCAACCGCCTTCACGCCGCCGTAGTCCTCTTCAATGTTGATGTTAACCTGATTGATTACCACCTCATCGTTGACGATCATGTTTACCTCGCTCGCGTCGACCATTTTCACTTAGTTTTTGTCCAGATCAAGTTTGGCTTGCACTTTCTCCTCGATCTAGAGTTCCTCGTCCACGAGCAACGGTGCTGCTGCTCCAGGTCGTTCTCAATCACGGCGTCGTCCTCCAACGGTTCGCTCATGTTGCCTTTGTCCTCGGCGCAGTCTGCGATTACGTCCGTCGTATTAATGTTCATGATCGGGCCGGGAATGCTCGAGATGGGGATGGTCGTCGGGATGGCAAGGTTAGTCACGGCGGCCGTCACCGGATTTGGCAGTGAATCGTTGGTGACCTTCGCGGCGGACACGAGCGAGTTCATGATCGGAGCGGGAACGCTTTCCGGGGCGCTCGTAACGGTGCTGCAAACGTCCGCGAAGAGCTGTAGCTGTGTCGTGTTGACCCCGTGCACGGGCATAAAAGTGTGGAATAGTTTACGGAGTCGCTTACAAAAATTCCATCGGTACTCACTAGTTACAGCCGGTTGCGTTTTGCTGATCGGTCCCCAAGCGTCCTTCTCTGCAAGTAGATCAAACTTGAATCAATCAAGTCAAACGCAGATTCTACTTTGATAAAACTCCGGCAACCAGTTTGCGATGGCATTTTTCAGCGCAAGCCGCGGATGGTACACATTCTGCGACAAGAATGCCGGCGCGGCAGATTTCGTCCTCGTTTTCCTTATCCAGCTTGATATCGGACGAGCTGCACTTGCTCCAGAAGGCAAGCGTCTGAATGGCGATGGAATTTGCGTGAAACTCACAGTTCGGGTTGGTGACCACTCCGCGCAACAGCGGAATAATCTCCGGCGTGACACCTGGGAAAGCGCGTAATAAAAATTAATATTTTGCTCGTGGGCCGCACTAATCAGCCCGGTCAAATGGTCCGCCTCCTCGACGGTGTACAGCTCCCGCCAGTAAGCTCGGTGTTGGCCAACAGTTATTGAAGAATCTGATCTGATGTCCAAAAAATCTACGAAGCTGTGGCAACGAGACAAACCTCGGCCTTTTGTTTACTACCGAAAATTTGACGTTTTGATTCCGATGAAACTGTCGGAATGTTCTGTCGGAGTCAGCGCTGCCAGATTTGAAGATTTCTACAAACACAGATACAGACAAATTTGTATTTTAAAGTCTGTAGGTATCTAACGAACATATTAAAAAAAAAATACCCTTTAACGCCCATGGTATCACCAAGAGATTGAGATCAAATTTATTGGAGATTTGGCAATATTTTTAACTGCTTCTTTTTGCACATATTTAGGAAACATTAATTCTAGCTTCTGACCCAATTTTATCTATATTGATGAAGCACTAGGTTTTGACAGACAAATAAATACTAAATCAAAAATCGGGTATTTTTGGGAAAATAATTTAAAAATAATAAGTTTTCCTATTTCTAGATTTTTTTTAAAGTCCTATGGACATAGAAAAACCCGTAGTTTATAGGACTTATTAAAAAAACTTTAAAGTTGGTATTTTTAACTGTTTCTTTTTGCACATGTTTAGGAAACATTAAAACTAGCTTCTGACCAAATTTTATCTATATTGATGAAGCACGAGGTATCAAAAACCTATTAAAAAACATTTAAGTTGAACCAATAATCCAAAGTTCAACCCGTTTTTGGTAATACTCCTGATCACCCTATTCCAACTCCGACAGTCTATGGCATGTACCTTGGTAAGTTTGCAGCCTTGCCACTTGCCAGGAATGCCAAGTGACAGTTGCCACGTCTATCAATCGGGCGGACAATTCAAAAAGGCACATCCAAGAATGGGAAAATAATCCATCTCTCTCATACGTTAGGTAAACATACGTTTAAATGAATGAGATACGCTGTTTATTTGTAATATTACCGATATGCCTTAGTGAAGTGTTAGTCGCGAATTATAAGAGTTGAAATTTTTGAGAATGAGTAGTGATTTTTTTTTCGTAAACACTGGAAAAGAACAAATTTTGTTGCCGCTAGACGCTGGAGGAAAGCTTTCCTGCGGAAGATGTTCCGGGCGCCGGGCTAACAAGAGGCTTCCTGCTCCTACTGGTCAACATGAACGAGTTTTCTGGTGAATAAGTTTCTGCGGAAAATTTCGGGTGGTGTTTTTTGCCTGGAACGACTGGTCGAACATTCCAAAAGGCGATAAGGTAAAAGATGCATTGAAACAAGAACCATATACCTGACCTTCAGAACGGGCAATGGCAAGAGGAACTGTGTACACCCAAGCTCCCACGAGTCAGAACTCCCGGCGTGGCCGAGACGCCACCAGACTGTATGACTGCTGAACAGGGACTGAGGCCGTGCTGCCGTGCGCTGACAGCTGTGAGTGCTGACGTGCGGAAGCAGGGGGTTGATGTCCGTGCACACATATTGAGATCCATAGACAGGGGGGCGCTATACGGGCCCACACATCTCCCCCCTTCTCTAGAAAAAAAAATACAGCAACGCCGGTGCTTCTCATTTGAGGGCACCTACTAGCTGAAAACTGACTTGCACTTTCCTCTAAGCTTTAGAATCGAGACAAGGATATAATTCTTCACACTCTTGCAGCCACCACGATGAACACGCCTCGACGACGACCGTCCGATAAAAGAGGAAGACGCTGCTCGCGAATTGTTTTTATTTCGATATATTCGATATCCTTTCTTTTGTTGTATTTCCCAACACATTTTTACAAAACCATTTCTTTCTTCTCTCTTTCTTCCACTTGTTCGCTATGGTGCCATACACATTTTTATTAATGACTAGTGAATGTACCTCCCCACTTTTTCTACTTCCACTCTTTCCTTACCTTTACCAGGCATGAGCCAGCGAGTGTTCATCAGTCGTTGCGGCCTTTCAGTGAGATCACAAGCCAGAAGGGCCTTTCAGTGAGAGATCACAAGCCGTTGATGTCTTCCGTTGAGCTCACAAGCCAGACAGGCCTTTCAGTGAGTGTTCGCCAGTCGCTGTGGCCTTTCAGTACGTTCACAAGCCGGAAGGGCCTTTCAGTGAGAGCTCACAAGCCGTTGTTGAATCGTTGCGGCCTATTCAGTGAGTTCACAAGCCGGAAGGGCCTTTCAGTGAGAGCTCACAAGCCGTTGATGAATCGTTGCGGCCTATTCAGTGAGTTCACAAGCCGGAAGGGCCTTTCAGTGAGAGCTCACAAGCCGTTGATGAATCGTTGCGGCCTATTCAGTGAGTTCACAAGCCGGAAGGGCCTTTCAGTGAGAGCTCACAAGCCGTTGATGAATCGTTGCGGCCTATTCAGTGAGTTCACAAGCCGGAAGGGCCTTTCAGTGAGAGCTCACAAGCCGTTGATGAATCGTTGCGGCCTATTCAGTGAGTTCACAAGCCGGAAGGGCCTTTCAGTGAGAGCTCACAAGCCGTTGATGAATCGTTGCGGCCTATTCAGTGAGTTCACAAGCCGGAAGGGCCTTTCAGTGAGAGCTCACAAGCCGTTGATGAATCGTTGCGGCCTATTCAGTGAGTTCACAAGCCGGAAGGGCCTTTCAGTGAGAGCTCACAAACCGTTGATGAATCGTTGCGGCCTATTCAGTGAGTTCACAAGCCGGAAGGGCCTTTCAGTGAGAGCTCACAAGCCGTTGATGAATCGTTGCGGTCTATTCAGTGAGTTCACAAGCCGGAAGGGCCTTTCAGTGAGAGCTCACAAGCCGTTGATGAATCGTTGCGGCCTATTCAGTGAGTTCACAAGCCGGAAGGGCCTTTCAGTGAGAGCTCACAAGCCGTTGTTGAATCGTTGCGGCCTATTCAGTGAGTTCACAAGCCGGAAGGGCCTTTCAGTGAGAGCTCACAAACCGTTGATGAATCGTTGCGGCCTATTCAGTGAGTTCACAAGCCGGAAGGGCCTTTCAGTGAGAGCTCACAAGCCGTTGCTGTATTCTCCAAATCGTTGCTTATACATGCATTCACAAACCCTTCCCCCACAGGTCTTACTGAAGATTATTACAAGGCAGTCTACGCCAGGCATGATAGAACATCAACAAACCTCCTCTTCCACAGGCCTTCCAGTGAACAATCACAAGCTATCTCTACCTCTAGAATGAGTGACATTTACAAGCCATTTCCTTCTTTTCCCCGAAAAAGAAAGGAAAAAAAAACTTCGACCGCTTTTTACACAGCCCACATTTTAATCTTCTGTATTTAGTGGTATTTAGTTACCGAGAGCTTAAATTACTAAGCAGAAGGAACATCTTGTTCTTGATTTTTTTTTCTTAAACTTTAAGTTGTGGTTACGCACGACTAAACTTTTTTCAAAATATGAGCAAAAGTCAATGAAATTACTAAATTGGGATCTGCAGACAAAATCACATCTATTGTACAGATATTGAAAATCTGGCATCACTTCCAAAAGTGTCAACATAAATTTTCTTTCTCTTTCTCGCAGTTCAGTTTTTTTTTGTCTCCCGCTCTTTTATCTCGCTTCAACCACAGCAAAACAAACCATGCTAATGGTGCAGAAATCAAAAATTTCAGCCAAAAGTCCACGCTCTCCGCGCGACAGGCAAACAAAAATTTCGATTCTGAGCAGCATCCGGCCGATCCTCCTCCACAACCGGAAATCAACTCACAGATTTCCTTTTTTTACTTCACTCACCTGTCACTTAACGCGCTGGGGGTACACCGAAAACGAAAAAACACTAGAGCCAAGCGAAAACAAAAAAAAAAACAACGCTCTCCTGGCAGGATTCGCCATTATGTACACCCAAGCTCCCACGAGTCAGAACTCCCGGCGTGGCCGAGACGCCACCAGACTGTATGACTGCTGAACAGGGACTGAGGCCGTGCTGCCGTGCGCTGACAGCTGTGAGTGTTGACGTGCGGAAGCAGGGGGTTGATGTCCGTGCACACATATTGAGATCCATAGACAGGGGGGCGCTATACGGGCCCACACAGGAACAACCTTAACTAACAAGACGTTCAAAGACCACAAACAACCGGAGCAAATGATTCGTCCTTCCGGTTGCTTTCTTTATAAAAGGAAAATGAAAACATTTAGTATCTATCATTAAAATTTACCGGCCTCCCGTAACCGTTGTCAATCAGCTGGAACACGAAGCATTCCTGACAATTCGATATTTAGTTGTGCAAGTGAATCCGGGCTTGTGATTGCTTCGAATAGGAAAACTTCCGGTCAACAATTGCCGGTGCCGTCAAAAACATTCTAAAATTGACCGTCGGCTGGTTGCTTCTTCTTATGTTAGTATTTGATTTGGTAAGTGTCAGCAAAAACCACTGATCAACAGACGACCTTTCATCCAGGCATCGTTTGCGGCTCCGAAGTGGCCCAGTTAAGCAGCAGTCCATTTTCCAGAACGTCTTGATAGAGTGTAGACCATTCCGGTGAGACCAGCTGTAATGTAAACAACAATTTCTTTTACCTAATTTGAATCAACTGAACAATTCAAAGTACATTGTTCGTTAACATCAGAATCAAATTAATGTTTGTTTACATTACCTGAGTTCATATTTTACAATTCAAGTCACTTGCAAGCACTTTTAGCAAACATCAAAACAACTCCACTTCCATTTCACTACGCATCATAAATTGAACTGGTTTGTTTTTGTCATCCACTTGAGTTGTCATTCGCAAAAACAAATTTCAACGCTTTTTGACTTTACGTTTACAATAATTTACATCAAAAGTACATTTACATGCTTTTCATTTTTTCAATTTATGATTTCTCTGAAACAAAATTTTCTTTTAAATGAGATTCATGCATTAAGTTGAATCTCAATTTACATGCAGGTTCTTTAAATGCGATCTACCATTTTACATTGAATTTCGAATTTACATTGAGCACGTTTACGTTTTAAACATGGTTTCAGTGTCGGGTAAATTTACACTTTTTTTTCTGTGTGCAACAAACTAAGCAACATCTCTTCTGCGCGATCAATCTCTCGACGATCTGTACCCGTTAAGGCCGGCTGGTCCTCTCGGCATCAATTTGATGATTTATGCCGGCATCCGGCGGTGGTACTCCTGATGGCTCGTGCCACTTGGGGGCACGTGTTACGTCCAAGGGTCACCATCAGCCAGCTGTCGTAGGTGTGGTCCGGCCCGTCAAGTGCTGCTGCTGCTGGAGGCTGGAACGAGGCGTGCAAATCGTTTACTAAATATGCCAAGTCACTCAAAAATAGACTTTTGCCGGCCGGGGATCGAGGGAATGAAGAAAGGCCGTCTCCTTAAAGCGATGCTGCTGCTGCTGACTGCCTGCCATTGAACGAAACTGATAGTCTTTTGCCACACTTTCGGTGGCTTTTGATAGCGAAATAGAAAGAAAAAATGCTTCACCACAAAAAATGATAATAAACCGCGGCAGCAGCTGCTGGAGATTCGACAGGTTCCCCCAAGTTGAAAGCAAGTCATTGAGGCGTATAATACACTTGAGGCACGCGTGAGGTTGCTACTTTTTTTTTGCGGTAGACCAACTCACCAATAAACAGCTGATGAGGTGAGGAATTAAGGGTATAGCCCTCCCATACCATGAGATGACCACAATAGAGTGAAGGTGTTGTACCACCCAAAGTGTAGACGGTTGATGTTCGAGGGAGGTTTGATTGCATGTTAGAGGAGTGAGAAGCATATTTGTTAAAACGTTAATTATCTTTAAATTTTGACTAAATTCAGTACAAAAAAATTGTGAAACTAACAAACTTTGCAGCAAGATTTAACTTTCCAAAAAAACAGATTTCAGTCAATTTTACAGAACTCAGTAATGAGAGCTTGGTTCCTTTTTGTTCTCACGTCCAGAACCCTTGAACAACCTCCAAGACAGCGTTCTGGGGCGAAACGCATTGTTCACGGCAACTTCGTACTCGCACACATTCTTTCCCATCGCATAAGTTAGCTTTTTCTGCATAAACCTCATCAATAATCCTATAAATAATTCAATAACTGCACGCAACCGTGGCCCGCACCCCTGCTCCACGTGTCCAACGCATAGAGGTTCAACCCAAGAAAGAAGAATTGCACTCTAAATTGCCCCGTCGCGTTCCACGCCCAGTCGATCATCGATTCCACACTCCAGTTGCCTTTCGGGTTCCGACTGGGGAACCTGGATTTGGGAGGTGAAATATTACGGACAAAAGTAAAAAAAAAATACAAAAATACAAAAATACAAAAATACAAAAATACAAAAATACAAAAATACAAAAATACAAAAATACAAAAATACAAAAATACAAAAATACAAAAATACAAAAATACAAAAATACAAAAATACAAAAATACAAAAATACAAAAATACAAAAATACAAAAATACAAAAATACAAAAATACAAAAATACAAAAATACAAAAAAACAAAAATACAAAAATACAAAAATACAAAAATACAAAAATACAAAAATACAAAAATACAAAAATACAAAAATACAAAAATACAAAAATACAAAAATACAAAAATACAAAAATACAAAAATACAAAAATACAAAAATCAAAAAATACAAAAATACAAAAATACAAAAATACAAAAATACAAAAATACAAAAATACAAAAATACAAAAATACAAAAATACAAAAATACAAAAATACAAAAATACAAAAATACAAAAATACAAAAATACAAAAATACAAAAATACAAAATACAAAAATACAAAAATACAAAAATACAAAAATACAAAAATACAAAAATACAAAAATACAAAAATACAAAAATACAAAAATACAAAAATACAAAAATACAAAAATACAAAAATACAAAAATACAAAAATACAAAAATACAAAAATACAAAAATACAAAAATACAAAAATACAAAAATACAAAAATACAAAAATACAAAAATACAAAAATACAAAAATACAAAAATACAAAAATACAAAAATACAAAAATACAAAAATACAAAAATACAAAAATACAAAAATACAAAAATACAAAAATACAAAAATACAAAAATACAAAAATACAAAAATACAAAAATACAAAATACAAAATACAATCATACAATGATACAAAAATACAAAAATACAAAAATACAAAAATACAAAAATACAAAAATACAAAAATACAAAAATACAAAAATACAAAAATACAAAAATACAAAAATACAAAAATACAAAAATACAAAAATACAAAAATACAAAAATACAAAATACAAAAATACAAAATACAAAAATACAAAAATACAAAAATACAAAAATACAAAAATACAAAAATACAAAAATACAAAAATACAAAAATACAAAAATACAAAAATACAAAAATACAAAAATACAAAAATACAAAAATACAAAAATACAAAAATACAAAAATACAAAAATACAAAAATACAAAAATACAAAAATACAAAAATACAAAAATACAAAAATACAAAAATACAAAAATACAAAATACAAAAATACAAAAATACAAAAATACAAAAATACAAAAATACAAAATACAAAAATACAAAAATACAAAAATACAAAAATACAAAAATACAAAAATACAAAAATACAAAAATACAAAAATACAAAAATACAAAAATACAAAATACAAAAATACAAAAATACAAAAATACAAAAATACAAAAATACAAAAATACAAAAATACAAAAATACAAAAATACAAAAATACAAAAATACAAAAATACAAAAATACAAAAATACAAAAATACAAAAATACAAAAATACAAAAATACAAAAATACAAAAATACAAAAATACAAAAATACAAAAATACAAAAATACAAAAATACAAAAATACAAAATACAAAAATACAAAATACAAAAATACAAAAATACAAAAATACAAAAATACAAAAATACAAAAATACAAAAATACAAAAATACAAAAATACAAAAATACAAAAATACAAAAATACAAAAATACAAAAATACAAAAATAAAAAAATACAAAAATAAAAAAATACAAAAATAAAAAAATACAAAAATACAAAAATACAAAAATACAAAAATACAAAAATACAAAAATACAAAATACAAAATACAAAAATACAAAAATACAAAAATACAAAAATACAAAAATACAAAAATACAAAAATACAAAAATACAAAAATACAAAAATACAAAAATACAAAAATACAAAAATACAAAATACAAAAATACAAAAATACAAAAATACAAAAATACAAAATACAAAAATACAAAAATACAAAAATACAAAAATACAAAAATACAAAAAATACAAAAATACAAAAATACAAAAATACAAAAATACAAAAATACAAAAATACAAAAATACAAAAATACAAAAATACAAAAATACAAAAATACAAAAATACAAAAATACAAAAATACAAAAATACAAAAATACAAAAATACAAAAATACAAAAATACAAAAATACAAAAATACAAAAATACAAAAATACAAAAATACAAAAATACAAAAAACAAAAATACAAAAATACAAAAATACAAAAATACAAAAATACAAAAATACAAAAATACAAAAATACAAAAATACAAAAATACAAAAATACAAAAATACAAAAATACAAAAATACAAAAATACAAAAATACAAAAATACAAAAATACAAAAATACAAAAATACAAAAATACAAAAATACAAAAATACAAAAATACAAAAATACAAAAATACAAAAATACAAAAATACAAAAATACAAAAATACAAAAATACAAAAATACAAAACAAAATTACAAAAATACAAAAATACAAAAATACAAAAATACAAAAATACAAAAATACAAAAATACAAAAATACAAAAATACAAAAATACAAAAATACAAAAATACAAAAATACAAAAATACAAAAATACAAAATACAAAATACAAAAATACAAAAATACAAAAATACAAGAATACAAAAATACAAAAATACAAAAATACAAAAATACAAAAATACAAAAATACAAAAATACAAAATACAAAAATACAAAAATACAAAAATACAAAAATACAAAATACAAAAATACAAAAATACAAAAATACAAAAATACAAAAATACAAAAATACAAAAATACAAAAATACAAAAATACAAAAATACAAAAATACAAAATACAAAAATACAAAAATACAAAAATACAAAAATACAAAAATACAAAAATACAAAAATACAAAAATACAAAAATACAAAAATACAAAAATACAAAAATACAAAAATACAAAATACAAAAATACAAAAATACAAAAATACAAAAATACAAAAATACAAAAATACAAAAATACAAAATACAAAAATACAAAAATACAAAAATACAAAAATACAAAATACAAAAATACAAAAATACAAAAATACAAAAATACAAAAATACAAAAATACAAAAATACAAAAATACAAAAATACAAAAATACAAAAATACAAAAATACAAAAATACAAAAATACAAAAATACAAAAATACAAAAATACAAAAATACAAAAATACAAAAATACAAAAATACAAAAATACAAAAATACAAAAATACAAAAAATACAAAAATACAAAAATACAAAAATACAAAAATACAAAAATACAAAAATACAAAAATACAAAAATACAAAAATACAAAAATACAAAAATACAAAAATACAAAAATACAAAAATACAAAATACAAAAATACAAAAATACAAAAATACAAAAATACAAAAATACAAAAATACAAATACAAAAATACAAAAATACAAAAATACAAAAATACAAAAATACAAAAATACAAAAATACAAAATACAAAAATACAAAAATACAAAAATACAAAAATACAAAAATACAAAAATACAAAAATACAAAAATACAAAAATACAAAAATACAAAAATACAAAAATACAAAAATACAAAAATACAAAAATACAAAAATACAAAAATACAAAAATACAAAAATACAAAAATACAAAAATACAAAAATACAAAAATACAAAAATACAAAAATACAAAAATACAAAAATACAAAAATACAAAAATACAAAAATACAAAAATACAAAAATACAAAATACAAAAATAAAAAAATACAAAAAAACAAAAATAAAAAAATAAAAAAAATCAAAAAAACAAAAATAAAAAAAAACAAAAAATACAAAAATACAAAAATACAAAAATACAAAAATACAAAAATACAAAAATACAAAAATACAAAAATACAAAAATACAAAAATACAAAAATACAAAAATACAAAAATACAAAAATACAAAAATACAAAAATACAAAAATACAAAAATACAAAAATACAAAAATACAAAAATACAAAATAACAAAAAAACAAAAATACAAAAATACAAAAATACAAAAATACAAAAATACAAAAATACAAAAATACAAAAATACAAAAATACAAAAATACAAAAATACAAAAATACAAAAATACAAAAATACAAAAATACAAAAATACAAAAATACAAAAATACAAAAATATAAAAATACAAATATACAACTCTTCCTTCTCTTTCATTCCTCACTTGACGCAAGTCTGCAGGGAGTCTTCTTAGAGATCCCAAGAACCTCGTGTGGACCCTCGTGGCCCGGCAGATATTTATGCCGGGAAAAAAGGGCGCGTTTCGAGATCAATCAACTTTGGCGATGTTTCACATGGTTGCACACAATGCCGCGCAACAATTTATGGACCGATGTGACACACAGACACACACACACGTACAAATGAGGTTTTGTTTTTACTGCGTGATTATGCTACTGGATGGCGTCTAGCGTTCGTTCCACGGGAACCACGGAGCATACATAAGTCGGTGTTGGTGGTTTTTTGAAAGGGCGTATCGTCCTATCCATATTGCCACACATCATACAAATTTCCACTCAATGCCAATAAGACCCTTCTCAAATGTTATCACCCTCTTCTCAACGCGACACAGTTCTGCCCCCCGGCTTGCTTCCGTTTTCGTCGGAGTCTCGTCGACAACGGGGTCTCGTCAGCGGCTTGCCGCGGTGATCGATCGTAATCAAGTTGTCGTTCGTTGACTCTTCCTTTGGTCGCGGTGGGGTTCCTTAAGCTCGTTCGGATGCGGTTGGCTGACCGTCCGTCTTTGTTATTGTTTTGTCGTTCATTGATTCTTTGGGTTTCTATTACGGGCACGGTTTTTAATGATAGTCGAGAGAAATGGGGGTTGGGTTCGATGGAATTGTTGGAGTTTTTTTTTATTGCGTAAGTTATGGTTTTGGGTGGAGCGAATCATTACTTGAAATAAACTGTACAATCATTTGTGGAGCAGAACTTTAACAGTTTTAGAGTCTAATTTCTTCACGAAAAATCTACCTTCCAAACATGTTTCGACTCGCTTCTGTCGCAGCCAATCGCGGATCACTAGTGCGCATATTAATATGACAACTGCCTCGATGTCTACGTTGTGTAGTAGCATAACTTCAACGACTAAGCAACTATAAGCTTGTTGCATAGATGGTTTGGAACGCAATCGCGTAGATCGCAGATAGGTATGCAATTTTTTCTTTTGTGTGGTCCTCGAGCACTGCGTACCAGTGCGCCACCAAAGAGTCCTCAATTTTGAACATGCTGGTAGGCAAACCTTAAGCAAATCGACTAAACAGCCCAGATGGGATTGGAATTCCTGGCCGGGACAGTACTGAATTACGTGATCATCAATCAACGATTAGAAGCTGTCACTGCTCGATGGTCCTCAGTGATTGTTCTTGCTGGTGGTTTTATCGACTTTCTGGCACGCAGGTTCCGACCTCGACTCCAGCGACAATATCTGGCCCTTATCTTAAAAGCTTTTTAAAACGAGCACTATCAGATCGGTCGCTGACCCTTTCCAGTCCAATCGAATCGTTATCGACGCAACGCAGATTGGTCGCGACAGGAATTCGATTTCGTGAGTCTCCGCTCGCTGGTCGCTGATCCGGTCCAGGGGTCCGGTGTGGTGAGCAAATTGCGTTTCTTGTCACCAGAAGCTGCCGTCGGTCGCCGCCAATCGGTCTGTAGATAAAGCAGTCCGATTGGTATCATCAATTAATTCGATCGCGGACAAAACAGAACACGCATAGAGTGGTATTGAAGATCGTTTTACTGGACTTCAAAACGTAACAATGTACTCGAGTCCTTGGCCATGTCTTTAAACCCGCTCTATGATCCAAATCGTTTTGTATATCCTCAACCCATTTCACAGATCATCCAGCGATGGACTGTAATGAAAAACATGCCGATTCAGGTTGGAGATTAATGAACGATCGGATCGGTTTGGTGCGTTGGATAAGTAAAGTAGCCAACAGCCAACCAACAGTAGGGAGGGGCGTGCTATCGGGAGATTTAGTTTTGTAAATATTTTGACTTTAGATATTGACGACGCGCACCATGGCTAGGGACAGATGCCGCGCGCGATTGACGACACAAATAGCGGGGTAGCGCCCCCTGATCTTATCTCGGGAATGTAAATGCCAGTCCAGATTTGGAGGAAAATGCGTATCTCGGTTGTGCGCAAATGAGCTGTGATAAATAGTCTTTGATTGTTTGTTTTGATTAGCTTTGGGATGTTTTGTCTTTCTTAAATGGGGAATGTTACATTCCAGATTGTAAGTTATTTAAACTAATGAATACAACAACACTTCGAAAAATAATTACTTTTTGTTACTTCTAATTGTCAAAAACAAAAAAAAATGTATTGTTTTTAATTTTCATTCATCATGTTATCTTTATGTTTGTTTCTGTATAAAATAATGCCATATCATTTCAATTGTGAAAAATGCGTAGAAGCATAGTCTGGGACACTACAAAAATTACTGTATAAAATAAGTGTGCAACATAGTAAATAGATTCCCGTACTTGCAGAATTGCAGAATGTCTGCAGCTTCTGCAGAATTCTGCAGCCAGCATAAGTTACTTTTTTGCAGCACGTTCCCGTACTTTTCAGCTCGCTCTCTTCATCTTTCTCTTTTGCAGAAGTTCTGCAAGGAGAGAAACCGAAAAACTTTTACCTGGGTAGTGCGTTCCAGTACTTTTTCTGCAATGTTGTACACAGTTTAATCGGGTATTAAAGTTTTGTTTATTTATTTCAAAACATCATAAAAAGGGAAGGACAAAAATAGTAATTGAAAGAAGTTTACCTCTAGAACGGGGGCATTTTTTTATGCAACTCAACATTTTATTTGGAGATCAAGCATGTACCATTTATTAGGTAATTAGAAATTAATTGGAGCCTAACATTTCAAAAGGGCACATAACTTTTGTAAACAATAGTGTATCCTTTTCACTCAAATGACAGTTTACATTAGGAGTGAAAGGGACACACTCTTGCCTAAAAAAGTTATGTGCCCTATTGAAATGGCAAGCACAAATTATGCATTACACCCAACCGGCGGTCGCATGATTGTGATACATGGCGGCATGAAGGTATATCAGAATCTGCATGAAAACTGTCCTCATGCATTTTTTGCGATATAGGGGTATGACATTTTTGCCCGTTACCGACAATTATCGAAATTACCGACAGCTTTTTGATTGTATTTCACAAAAAAAAACCCTTAATAGAACGAGGATTGAACCACCAACTTCTTGGTTTTTGATCCGACACGCTACCACCGCGCCATGGACGCTTGATGAAATGAGATTGAAAGAGCACCAACAAAATCTTCTCTCTGAAGTGTTGCTCAGGGACGGGCCAGCAATATATATGTTGGTGAGAACTGCAGATCGCAGAAATGTTTACACGTGGCAAAAAATGTTATAAAATGTGACATTATCTGCAGCAAATCTACGGTTGCAGATTTTGAGATATATTTTTCTTTTGGGTGTAGAAACAATTCAATAGTTTTTTTTAAAGGTCCTATAAGATATTGTGTTTCATATGTTTATAGGAACATTTAAACAAAAAAAAAAACTCTAGAATTCAAAACTATTAGTACATTAGGTAAAACATAGACATGAGAGTTGCAGGTACGTTTAACAAATATGATTTTAAAAATGGCAATCAAAAGTTTAATAAAGAAGGGATCATAAATACATGTTTTGATAGCAGAACATTTGAATGATTTTTTATTCAGGATAACATAAATAAATTATGGATGTCACATGGAAGAACAACGGCAGCAAAATTGAAAAATTTTAGAAAATAAATGAATCACAAACTCAAAAATATGGAAACACGTGAATTTAGAAACTCGGAAATTAAGAAATTCATAAATAAAAATATCAAAAAAACTGATATTTTTTTTGAATTGAGAAACTTAAAAAAATTAATAAATCACAAATTCAAGACTATAAATTACAAATAATTAAAAATAAAGTAATTCAAAATGTTTAAAATTTCAAAAAAAGTTAATTTTCAAAGTTCACAATAAAAAAAATAAAGTTGAAAAATATAAAAGCTCAGAACCTCAAAAATTTAAATATTTTAAATTCGAAATAAAAAAAATCAAAAGTTTGAATATTTTAGAATTTAGAACATCGAAAACTCAAAATCTAAAATTAAAAAATTAAAAAATTGTAAGTAAAAATTTAAAAACCCAAATATGGGTAATTCTCTACCAACTCAAACAAAATCGAGAAAAGTTGCCCCGACCCCTCTTCGATTTGCGTGAAACTTTATCCTAAGGGGTAACTTTTGTCCCTGATCACGAATCCGAGGTCCGTTTTCTGATATCTCGTGACGGAGGGGCGGTACGACCCCTTCCATTTTTGAACATGCGAAAAAAGACGTGTTTTTCAATAATTTGCAGCCTGAAACGGTGATGAGATAGAAATTTGGTGTCAAAGGGACTTTTATGTAAAATTAGACGCCCGATTTGATGGCGTACTCTGAATTCCGAATAACGTATTTTCATCGAAAAAAACACTAAAAAAGTTTTAAAAATTCTCACATTTTCGGTTACTCGACTGTAAAAAAAATTGGAACATGTCATTTTATGGGAAATTTAATGTACTTATCGAATCTACATTGACCCAAAAGGCTCATTTTTTCATTTAGAACTAAATTTTTCATTTTAAAATTTCGTGTTTTTTTCTAACTTTCCAGGGTTATTTTTTAGAGTTGAACAATATTCTACAAAGTTGTAGAGCAGACAATTATAAAAATTTTGATATGTAAACATAAGGGGTTTGCTTATAAACATCACGAGTTATCGCGATCTTACGTAAAAAAAGTTTTGAAAAAGTTTCTTCTTGCGTTTCTCTTTGTTTCGTCGTCCGTGTCTGTCGCGGGTTACCATGAACGGCCATGATCAACGACGACCAACTTTTTCAAATCTTTTTTTCGTAAAATCGCGATAACTCAAGATGATTATAACCAAACCCCTTATGTTTAATTCAGAATTTTTGTTATTGTCTGCTCTACAACTTTGTAGAACATTGTTACACGCTAAAAAATAACCCTGCAAAGTTAGAAAAAACACGAAATTTTAAAATGAAAAATTTTGTTCTAAATGAAAAAATGACTTTTCTGGGTCAATGTAGATTCGAAAAGTACATTAAATTTTCCTTAAAATGACATGTTCCAAACATTTTTACAGTCGAGTAACGGAAAATGGGAGAATTTTTAAAACTTTTTTAGTGTTTTTTTCGATGAAAAATACGTTTTTCCGTTATTCTGAGTACGCTATCAAATCGGGCGTCTAATTTTACATTAAAGTCCCTTTGACACCAAATTTCTATCTCATCACCGTTTCAGGCTGCAAATTATTGAAAAACACCCATTTTTCCGCATGTTTAAAAATTGAAGGGGTTGTGCCGCCCCTCCGTCACGAGGTATCAAAAAACGAACCGCGGATTCGTGATCAGGGACAAAAGTTACCCCTTAGGACGAAGTTTCACGCAAATCGAAGAGGGGTCGGGGCAACTGCTGTGTGAGTTGGCGGAGAATTACCCCAAAGCTTTTTGAGATCGAACAATTATTGAAAATCAGGGTAAAGTTTTGTTTTAATTAAGTTAACGGTGCACATCAACGATTGCTTTTGGATTACTGTTACTCAAATTTTAGTATTTTGAAAACTACGAAAACTTTAGATGTAATTATGTATTAATCCCCAAAATTAATGTATACTAAATGTTTACAACAAACTTTGACTTTTTTTTACAGCCAAATTTTGTGTAGGTTTGGGTCCGTATGTACAATTTTGGAAAAAGAAGATAACTACTTCCATGGTAGCTGTGCACACTTAAAATTAATTGTTTTTCAACAATTCCTGTTATGAGCAATTCTCTACGAAATCGGTCTTTTTTCTTCAATTTAAATTTTTGTATTTTTTAATCCGACTTAAACTCTTTTGGTGTCTTCGGTATGCCCAAAGAAGCCATTTTGCATCATTAGTTTGTCCATATAATTTTCCATACAAATTTGGCAGCTGTCCATACAAAAATGATGTATGAAAATTCAAAAATCTGTATCTTTTGAAGGAATTTTTTGATCGATTTGGTGTCTTCGGCAAAGTTGTAGGTATGGATACGGACTACACTGGAAAAAAATAATACACGGTAAAAAAAATTTGGTGATTTTTTTATTTAACTTTTTATCACTAAAACTTGATTTGCAAAAAAACACTATTTTTATTTTTTTTATTTTTTGATATGTTTTAGAGGAGATAAAATGCCAACTTTTCAGAAAATTCCAGGTTGTGCAAAAAATCATTGACCGAGTTATGATTTTTTTAATCAATACTGATTTTTTCAAAAAATCGAAATTTTGGTCGCAAAATTTTTCTATTTCAATTTTTGATGTAAAATCTAATTTGCAATCAAAAAGTACTTTACTGAAATTTTGATAAAGTGCACCGTTTTCAAGTTAAATCCATATTTAGGTGACTTTTTTGAAAATAGTCGAAGTTTTAAATTTTTTTAAATAAGTGCACATGTTTGCCCACTTTAAAAAAAATATTTTTGAAGAGCTGAGAAAATTTTCTATATTTTGCTTTTTCGGACTTTTTTGATACGACCTTTAGTTGCTGAGATATTGCAATGCAAAGGTTTAAAAACAGGAAAATTGATGTTTTTTAAGTCCCACCCAAACAGACCACCATTTTTCAATGTCGATATCTCAGCAACTAATCGTCCGATTTACAATGTTAAAATATGAAATATTTGGGAAATTTTCCGATCTATTCGAAAACAATATTTTCAAAATTTTCAAATCAAGACTAACATTTTAAAAGGACGTAATATGGAATGTTTGGCCCTTTTGAAATGTTAGTCTTGATTTGAAAATTTTGAAAATATTGTTTTCATATTTTAACATTGAAAATCGGAACATTAGTTGCTGAGATATCGACATTGAAAAATGGTGGGCTGTTTGGGTGAGACTTAGAAAACATCAATTTTCCTGTTTTTAAACCTTTGAATTGCAATATCTCAGCAACTAAAGGTCGTATCAACAAAGTCCGAAAAAGCAAAATATAGAAAATTTTCTCAGTTTTTCAAAAATATTTTTTTTTAAAGTGGGCAAACATGTGCACTAATTTAAAAAAATGAAAAACTTCGACTATTTTCAAAAAAGTCACCTAAATATGGATTTAACTTGAAAACGGTGCACTTTATCAAAATTTCAGTAAAGTACTTTTTGATTGCAAATTTGATTTTACATCGAAAAATGAAATTGAAAAATTTTTGCGACCAAAATTTCGATTTTTTGAAAAAATCAGTATTGATTAGAAAATTCATGACCATTCTGGAAATTTCTGAAAAGTTGGCATTTTATGTCCTCTAAAACATACCAAAAGAAAAAAAAAAATTAAAAATAGTGTTTTTTTGCAAATTAAGTTTTAGTGATAAAAAGTTAAATAAAAAAATCACCAATTTTTTTTACCGTTTATCATTTGTTTTTCCAGTGTAGTCCGTAATCATACCTACAACTTTGCCGAAGACACCAAATCGATAAAAAAATTCCTTCAAAAGATACAGATTTTTGAATTTTCATACATCATTTTTGTATGGACAGCTGCCAAATTTGTATGGAAAATTATATGGACAAACTAATGATGCAAAATGGCTTCTTTGGGCATACCGAAGACACCAAAAAAGTTTCAGTCGGATTAAAAAATACAAAAAAATCGAATTACCGAAATCCTAGAGAACTGCTCTTATTGTTTCATCAGCCCATTCACCCCCGCAGATTCCAACAACTAGTCCAAGGCGACAGCAATCGTCGTCAAAACGCCAAAATCTCGTGTCCATACACCACCTCCGCCTCATATATCGTATCGCCCCGACGCATATTAACGATCCCTATCAGCGGGCTTCAGCTGATATCGATCTACAACAACAAGAGCGCCTTTTTGAAAATTTATATTCTCTTTCGCATAGCGCACCAACTCTCAGCTCGCCGACTGGCTCTTTCAATCTCTGAGCTGTCTGATGTGGTCAACACAAAAACATACACACACATAAAATCAGTTTCTTTCTCCCATTAATTTCCCCACTGGCACATTCCAAAAACAGCCTTCGCTAAAAAGACAGTGCTGTCAGATTGCACCCAACTTGGGGATTGTTTTAAATGTTTGTGGAATTTGTAAACAAAAACACACGTAACACACTTTATGTCATTTAACTGTAAGTTATGGAGCTTTTGTTACATTTTTAAAGTGCTTATGTAAACAAATTCCATAAAAGGGTTGCTAGATCATCGAACTTTAAAATAAATGCAAATTCTTAGTGCGTAACACTTAATAAAATAAGTTTTGTTAATAAGTTTTATAGCCTTTACACCGTGAAAAGGCAAATCGTTTGCAAAAAATCGCACATAATTCCGGTTATGCTTTCGAATCTCTTACCAGGGTTGCCAAATGTTCATCTTTTTGTTTTAATTAAAAAAACTTATTAAACTATGTACGATAAGAATAATGTTTTAAGTGCTTAAAACATCTGACAGGGTTGCCAGATTTTCAATAATTAGAGTACATTACTATGATATTTCAATTCTAATAGTTTATAGAAAAGTCCTCATTTTTTAAAGATCACAAATTTTATCATCAAATTTCCATTTTGGGTGCCACCATTTGGGATTACACGTTGCTCAATGGACCACTTCCAGCAGGGCGCACTCGAAAGCTTATCGGCTTAATTCGCAATTTCAATTTGCACATTCCAGTCTATAATGTGGGTCCATTTATCAGGGTTCAGTTGTACGAGTACGAGAGCGCGGTGGCCGTATGAATGTGCAAAACCTGTGGGCTTCCCCAGATAAAAACACGCACCACTGAAAGAAGGTGCAATATCCATTCCGGGGGGTGACCATCTAAGAGCCTCGTCGCGATGACGGTTGGAGCGCAGTGTGGGCAAACCTCCCCCCGGGCTCGAAATAATCGGGTGGAAATCGCCCGCCATCATAATAACAATTTTACAATAATGCAATCTCTAATGCATTCTGCACTGAGGGGCAGTGAGTGAGATTTGTTTGGACGCGGGGAAACGACCTCCAGCAGGGATTGAATGGTTTAAGTGCGCAACGAGTAAGTCACACTAAGCTGGCAAACCGAGCCATTCGTTCCAGATCTGTCACTGGGATAAGGATCGTAAAGGGCGCGAAATAAAACGCAACGGGCTTGGTGTGTGTGTGTGTGTGTGTGAGCGAACGCGAAATTTATTGATAAAGATTCAAATCAAAATATATTGCCATTATTATTGCCTTAAATATGCGCATATAATTTAACGATGCGAATGCTGCAGGTTAGGAATTGTGAAGCCTTTTTAAGCTTTTCAATTCTAGTTGAAATTATCTTAAACGATTTAAGCCTACATTTTTGAATTCGATACTCGGTTGAAAAAATACTTCAATTTCACTTGTTCTTCAAATGTTTTGAAGGATTAAAATTTGAACTCTTCGAAAATTAAAATTTATTTCGGAATGGTTAAAAACGACGAAAAAACGAAACGAAACTATTGGCACTACGCCCCCCGGGGCATGGCCTTCCTCTAACGTGGGATTTCTGCTCCAGCGCCTCTGACGAGACAGGAGAAACCGGGACCGACGTTTTACTTCACCATCCGATAGAAGCTCAGTGGATAAGGCGGGAATCGAACCCGCGTCTCATAGCATCATCGGGATCGGCAGCCGAAGCCGCTACCCCTGCGCCACGAGACCCACTCTTAAAAACGACACGATGGCCTAATTCCGAGCTATGGCTATAAAACATCATACCGTAAACTGGGGTCAATCGGGACACATGGGGCGAATTGGGACAGCATTTTTAACCATGTTCAAGCACAATATTTTGATTTTTCTGGTTGGTTTCGGTTAGAACAGACTCAGGCCAACAAAATGTGTAAATCCATTTCCAAATTTAAAAGCTTTAAGTGCTCTAAAAACTGCTGTCCCTATTCAGACTGTAGTCCCGATTCACCCCATATTACGGTACATTGATTTTACAAAATGATTTTTATTGTGTTCTGTAGTTTTTTTTTTCCAAAAAATCAAAATCAAAAAATAAAGTAGTTTTTTTCCAATGCTTTCTGAATCTCATCCGTAATATTATACTTGAATATTGACAAAATTTAAAACAGGCAAGGAAAGATATGAAAAAATCTAATTTTTGAAGGAAAGGGTTTTTTTTAAACTTGACTTTACTTTACCTTTACTTTACCTTTACTTAACCTTTACTTTACCTTTACTTTACCTTTACTTTATCTTTACTTTACCTTTACTTTACCTTTACTTTACCTTTACTTTACCTTTACTTTACCTGTACTTTACCTTTACTTTACCTTTACTTTACCTTTACTTTACCTTTACTTTACCTTTACTTTACCTTTACTTTACCTTTACTTTACCTTTACTTTACCTTTACTTTACCTTTACTTTACCTTTACTTTACCTTTACTTTACCTTTACTTTATCTTTACTTTACCTATACTTTACCTTTACTTTACCTTTACTTTACCTTTACTTTACCTTTACTTTACCTTTACTTTACCTTTACTTTACCTTTACTTTACCTTTACTTTACCTTTACTTTACATTTACTTTACATTTACCTTACCTTTACTTTACCTTTACTTTACCTTTACTTTACCTTTACTTTACCTTTACTTTACCTTTACTTTACCTTTACTTTACCTTTACTTTATCTTCACTTTACCTTTACTTTACATTTACTTTACCTTTACTTACCTTTACTTTACCTTTACTTTACCTTTACTTTACCTTTACTTTACCTTTACTTTACCTTTACTTTACATTTACCTTACCTTTACTTTACCTTTACTTTACCTTTACTTTACCTTTACTTTACCTTTACTTTACCTTTACTTTACCTTTACTTTACCTTTACTTTACCTTTACTTTACCTTTACTTTACCTTTACTTTACCTTTACTTTACCTTTACTTTACCTTTACTTTACCTTTACTTTACCTTTACTTTACCTTTACTTTACCTTTACTTTACCTTTACTTTACCTTTACTTTACCTTTACTTTACCTTTACTTTACCTTTACTTTACCTTTACTTTACCTTTACTTTACCTTTACTTTACCTTTACTTTACCTTTACTTTACCTTTACTTTACCTTTACTTTACCTTTACTTTACCTTTACTTTACCTTTACTTTACCTTTACTTTACCTTTACTTTACCTTTACTTTACCTTTACTTTACCTTTACTTTACCTTTACTTTACCTTTACTTTACCTTTACTTTACCTATACTTTACCTTTACTTTACCTTTACTTTACCTTTACTTTACCTTTACTTTACCTTTACTTTACCTTTACTTTACCTTTACTTTACCTTTACTTTACCTTTACTTTACCTTTACTTTACCTTTACTTTACCTTTACTTTACCTTTACTTTACATTTACTTTACCTTTACTTACCTTTACTTTACCTTTACTTTACCTTTACTTTACCTTTACTTTACCTTTACTTTACATTTACCTTACCTTTACTTTACCTTTACTTTACCTTTACTTTACCTTTACTTTACCTTTACTTTACCTTAACTTTACTTTACTTTACCTTTACTTTACCTTTACTTTACCTTTACTTTACCTTTACTTTACCTTTACTTTACCTTTACTTTACCTTTACTTTACCTTTACTTTACCTTTACTTTAACTTTACTTTACCTTTACTTTACCTTTACTTTACCTTTACTTTACCTTTACTTTACCTTTACTTTACCTTTACTTTACCTTTACTTTACCTTTACTATACCAATAACAGTAACAGTAGAGTCCAAAAAGCTTATAAAAATGTTTGGCCCTTTGATTTTGAAATTTTGAAAATATTTGTACATACTCGATTGAAAAACAAAGATTTATTTTTGCAATTCCGTCGTGAAACTACTTACTTTTCCTGTCATTCTTGAACGACGAAATAGCCTACTTTTCTGTACCAAAAATAACAGAATCGAATAGCAACACTTTTCAAAATAAATGCTGAAAAGTTCTACTTTTCAGCACTGAAATGGGTGCTGAAAAGTTGAACTTTTCAGCACTTGTTTCGAAAAGTAACACTTTTCAACATTTTTTTGATTTAAACGATTTATTGTCAAAATACATGAAAATTCGACTTAAAATTTCACTCAATGGGTGTTTTCGAAATTGCAAAAAATGTATGGAACTCGTTGCAAAACTTGATTTTTCAACACTCGTCGTATTTATCCAACTCGGTGAACCTCGTTGGATAAATGTACGACTCGTGCTGAAAAAATGCTCTTTTTGCAACTTGTTGCATAAACTACTATTTTTCTATTTTCAACAGGTTTTTGCGAGTTTTTTTGCGAGCTTTGACCGAGTTATAAATTTTTGGATCAGTATACTAATATTTAAAAAAATCGAAATATTGATCGCAAATATTTTCAACATAATTTTTTTATGTGAAATCAAATTTGTAATCATAAAGTACTTTAGTGAAATTTTGGTAAAATACACCGTTTTCAAGTCATAGCCATAACTTTTCTGAAAATAGTCACAGTTATTCATTTTTTTTTTAAATTAGAGCCCATGTTTGCCCACTTAAAAAATATTTTTGGAAAACTGAGAAAACTCTCTGTATTTTTCTTTTTAGAACTTTGTTGATACGACCCTAAGTTGCTGAGTTGCCATGCAAAGATTTAAAAACAGGAAAATTGATGTTTTCTATGTCTTCTTCCCCAAGGGGTCACCGGTAACTGGTTCCAGATTGGCCAGGATGGGTCAACAAACAGCGGCATGACCGTAGATTGACATATCTTTCAATTTCATGAAGTTTGATGCGTCGGATGATAGGGTTTCTCTCACATTCCTGGAATGTCCCCAAGGGGCCACCGGGAACCAGTTCCAGAATGGCCAAAATGGATCAGCGAACAACGGCATGACCGTAGATTGACATATCTTTCAATTTCATGAAGTTTGATGCGTCGGATGATAGGGTTTCTCTCACATTCCTGGAATGTCCCCAAGGGGCCACCGGGAACCAGTTCCAGAATGGCCAGAATGGATCAGCGAACAACGGCATGACCGTAGATTGACATATCTTTCAATTTCATGAAGTTTGATGCGTCGGATGATAGGGTTTCTCTCACATTCCTGGAATGTCCCCAAGGGGCCACCGGGAACCAGTTCCAGAATGGCCAGAATGGATCAGCGAACAACGGCATGACCGTAGATTGACATATCTTTCAATTTCATGAAGTTTGATGCGTCGGATGATAGGGATTTTCTCATATTCCGGAAGTGTCCCCAAGGCTCCACCGGTAACCGGCTCCAGATTGGCCAGGATGGCTCAGCGAACAACGGCATTACCAAAGATGGACATATCTTTCAATCTCATGAAGTTTGATATGCAACATGATGGGTTTTCAACAAAAAAAATCAAGTTGGCCGTTCATCGGGTACCCGGGAACCGATTCCAGGTTACCCGGAAGTGGCCACTAACACTCCCGAGTGGTTCTGGCAATCGTGTATTGTGTTTTAGTATGTTTTATGGATCAATTTCAACTATCATGAGCGTATTGGTATCACATATACGTGAAAAACAGTAAAATATGAATTTTTCGGATGTTCCGGATTTCCGGAACCGGTAGGTCACCTGGCCCTGATATTAATATTTGTAGTCAAAGTACAGGTATATACCTGTCGAATGCAACCCAGAGCATCCTGATTGGTTGAAAGTTGCCGGAGAAACAGGTCGTTAAAGTTGGGGTCTCAAAAAAGCCTTTTTTCGGTTGTAGCCGATTCCCGGTGGCCACAGTGACCAAATCCGGTTTTCCGGACGTTCAATACTTTTATTTGTGACAAAAAGAACCGGAATCGGTCAAAAACTGGGGTCGAAAAGGAGTGATTTTTTTTTAATGCCAAGGGAAGGTTAAGTATGCATGATTATTACTTATTTATTTAAAAGTCCAGATTGTTTTTTTTTCAGCTAAACTACTTGAAATTTAACAAGATGAATAAAAATTTCATAAAATAACAAATATCAAATACATTCTATTAATGGGGCATAAATTCATAGAATCGCCAAACTGTACACAAACTCTACTGAATGAAAACATCGAACTCCACACTCGTGTTGACCCTTATCGATATCCATCACATCAAATTTGCATTTAACATTCGAGAAAAACTTTGGTGCGTCCGTGTCACAGATTGTATCGCACCAAAAGGGGGAAAAATATCCCAGGAAAAGTGACAAACGTCCGAAGGTCTTCGTCCCAGGGACGACGCGCATCTTGTCTAAACGAGTGATCATCGCTCAATCACCACGAGACTTGGATCTTTGCAGCGTGAGTCTTAAAAAAAACGTCCATAAAGTCCCCTGAGAAAGTTCATAATTTTCGCACGCTGCTTCTCAGCGGTTGGATTGGCGGTTTCGATTCTTGGAAATCTTTCATCTAGTTCAGCCAGACATCATCATCTATCTGTGACTATTTTTTCCCCGACTGGGGCCATTTTTATGTCCAACTGGCGTTGCGGTTTATCACGTACCGGTCGCCTTGGGGAGGTTTCCCACGGTCTTCGGATTCCGACCAAACAATAAGTTCTGCTAAAAGGTTAAATCTTGCCTGAAGAAGAAGAAGAAAAAAAAATCATCTTTGTTATCATCAATCGTTGAGGAAGATGCAAATGTGCTCCGAAAGGCGTCTTCTTTTGATAGCTTCATTTGTTCCAGCTTCAGCCTAGAGGCAATTCCCGCTGATGACCCCTAGCTGCCGCCATCGGACACAGGTGCCGGTAATTAAGGGTAAATGATGGCGATAGCGGGCTGCCATTAGCTTAGTGGATCTGCTCCGCGATGGCTGGTTTTGGCCGCCCCCGAAACGGTTTCCTGGTGGGATTGTGATTTGTTGGAATTTGTTTTTGAATATGGCGATTCCAAAAATGTGTGTGAATGGTGGTGTTTTATCAAAAAATAAATGAGGTACCGTAAAACGGGGTGACTTTGATAGCCGGGGTGACTTTGATAGGTTTGCGATTTTTCCGCAAAATGAAGAGTACAATTAAAATACGTAAGGAATGGTTTAGAAACATACTGACCGTGATAGAGAAGTGTTCAAAGTACCTCAAGAAGAACTTTTCATAAAATGTTGACAAGTTTAAAAAGTTAGTTAACTATAGTTAAGAAAATGTTGATGAAAGTCATTATTTTAAACTTCTCTAAGTGTCATGATTTTCTCAAAGAACATGATTTTTAATCGGAAAACAGAATGCATTTTCGGATTCTTTGGACAATTTTCCACTAGGAGAAGGTTAAAAAAGTTTGTTAATAATAAATAATATGTATTTTTGAAACATAATTTTAAAAAAATCACCAAATTTATAGGCAATTTCAGTATAACAAATTTCATGTAAAATGTGAAAACTTGTGATTCGTGCTTCGAATTCAGTATAAAATGCAATATAAATCGATAATTTTACAAACAAAACTAGTTTTAACAAATTTCAGGCAAAATTCCGACTTTTTAACAATTTTACCTAAATTTTATATGTATTTTGTTGAAAAAGCTTATAAACTTAGTTAACTTAACAAAACATTGATTTTTTTCTTACAAACTATATCAGCTACTTTAGTGATGGTACATTTAACGTAAAAATAAAGTTTGAACATCTTAAATATGATTTTAACAAGAAAAACTATGACTATCAAAGTCACCCCGGAATTAAAACTAAGAATTTTTAACGTAACTATTTTTCTAAACACTATTGAAAAAACTTTTTTTCCAAAATTGTGCATGGACTTTGTGTGGCCTACCCCAGTACATGTTTAAAAAATAATAATATTGAGAAAACCCTTACCTGTTGGAAAATATTCTAAAAACAAATTGAAATCCTATCAAAGTCACCCCGGTTTACGGTAATTAGTGCCCAATATTGGGAGGTGAAAATATAAACAACTCTAATGCTATTTAGAAAATAAAAAGTATTGAAATGTTTAGCCTATTATGAAAACTAAAGATAATAATGATTAGATAAAATGTATTTTGGCAATTATAACAATTATTCTGGATTATTTGAACGAAATGCGAAAAAAAAAATATTGTTGGCCCAATTAGGTTCGTTAAATACAACATACTTTACTTACTTTACTTTTATTGTCGGACAACCACCGCACTATGGACGGTTTCAAGCAGGTGGTCAAAAATCCAAATCGTTAGTTTCAGTATTAAGTGCATTATTTTCATCACGTAGATGGATCAGGAGCCTTTTTTTTTGTTCCAGATGTTTTGGTCTTCGCCCTACAGCCCCCCTCCCACTAACCTTTTTTGTATGGCTATTAGAGTTTTTTTTCTTTATATAGGTTTGAATATCAATACCGGTATATATTTATATTTTCTCTTCCATGCAGCCATAAAAAAATCACCCCCCCCCCCCCTCCCTGCTTCTCCATTTATCCCTTGTAATAAACATTGTTGAATGTTGTTGGACAAACAGAACACAACAAAAAAAAAAACCTAAATAAATAAGGACAAAACTTGTTATACCTTCCCCCCCCCCCTCCCCTTTTTAGTCATTAGGCTCTGGGATTAATTTGAAAAGAATAAGGTGTTTTTAATTCAATTTATTATGTGCACCATTTTATCTAAAAAAGTTAAAAAGTTAAAAATGCGTATTTTTTGACAAATAATTGTAGTTTTCTTTAAAAAAATAACATTAAAATAATAAAAAAAATGTGAACATTATGTCAATTTTCAAAGTTCATCCAAAACTCTAAAAATATTCGAAATATCATGCTAAATTCAATTTAATATGACCATTTGAAAATTATAGCTTTTTTTCTGAAAAAATGAACCTTTTCACAATCTTTTTTAACTATGATAACGTGTATCTTGGAGACTATGGCACCTACAGCTTTGAAGTTTGGAATTTTTCTTATTTGAAATGTTTACTGTCAACTAAAATCGGCGAAAAAAATATTCAAAAATGTAACATTTTGTATTTTTGGCCACCTGCTAGCCCATAGTGCACCGGGTTATGAGCTGTTTCCAAATGCGTTGCCATCTAACTCGGTTCTGGGCTACTTCTCTCGATTTCCGTTAAGCACAAATAAATCCCTAAAACTTAGTTCTGAAGTAATCTACATATGAGTTTGCAGATAAAATATATAGTTTTTTTTTTAAATGGATCAATAAACAAAATTTTTAATATTGCATTTTAGGTATTCTTGAAAGCGTTTTGAGTCAGGAGTATTCAAAAACACCCAAACAGAAAAAAATGTTTATCGGACCTTTAAATAATAATAATAATAAAACTTCAGTTGTGGTTGGAATATTCAGTTGATATTGAAACCAACTCCTTGCTCGAAGTCGCTAAAAACAAATCAGAAGACCTTTGCAAAGTTTTTGTATTTTGAGCACATTCAGATTAGATTATAATGGATAAGATTAGACGCCATTGCAAGCAAATTGTTGCTTTTGACTTATAGTTTCGGTTAGCAAGTTATAAAATATTGTCTGTTTTATACTTTTTAACATCCTGCTCATAAAAGAATGAATTGAATAAAAAAATTGATGGTTGGGCCAAATCAACCATTCGAAAAAATCGTCCCATAATTGTCCCATTGAATATGAGTAACCTTTCGAGCCAACAAAAAAGTCTACTTACACTCAATTTATAATGAAATATCTTGAATGGAAGCGTTTCGAGCTCAGAAAGAAACGAAAAAAATATTCAGATTATTTCAATGCGTCAAATGAATTTCTCTTTTGACAATAATGCATCTATTTCCATAATGACTCTTTCAAGAAGTAGAAAAATATTATTAAAAACAATTGAAATAAGCTAAAATATACTTTTAAAATAGTTTTGTTACAACTGATGCATCAGCAAAGACAAACTAGATTTATTTTGATTATTTTTGCATCTTGTAGGAAGGCTGGCATGCGTTTTTATTTAAAAATGCATTGCAATACAGTCCCATATTTTTTTAGTAATGGTGCTTGATGCTTAAAAACGGCGCAACATAATTTTCTATGATTCTGATACTGTCACGGGTCCCCCACAGACCGTTATTATGAAGAAAAAATTTCCACCCAAACCAATGATTGGACATGGTTTCTGGGACCATTCTGCACCTCTGGGCCAAGTTTCAAAATATTTGCCGGCAGAAATTTCGAATACGGTCAGTTTTAGCATTTTTAGTTGAAATTAAGGGGAAATCGCATGTAAAATGCATAGGAAAATTTCAAAGTATCAATGTTTTAACTCTAAAACGTTACTGGTCTTGGTTTTAAATTGTACTTACATGTAGTAGAATGATATAAAACGATTTACGGAACTGACTTAGCCGGATTAAGCCTTAGTTAAGTGACTTAAGTACATTATTTACAAGTTTATATCTAAATATTTAAAAAAAAACTCCTTCATTAGGCAATTTTAAGTCTAGGAAGACTAGATTGCATAAAAATAATTAAAATGGGGTAATTTTGAGCCAAGGGGTGACATTGTACCAAATTTTACGTTTGTTTAATAACTAAATAGCTTAACAATAAGCTCGATATGCTTGAATTGTAAGGATTACTCGTTGCAAATATTGTTGTCTTCTCCCACAATTTTGAAAAATTACATAAAAAGTTAAATAAGAACGAAAAAAAACTACAAAGGATTATTAGCCTTATTGTTGTACCCTGACAAGAGTTTTAGGACACAAATTACATTAGAACTTACATCGTCCTTCATATGTTAATATTTATAAGATTTATAACCTATACATATTAGACTAAACATTTTTCACATTTTCTTAAGATATGCCAGGCTTGTTAAAATAGTAGATGAGTGGTTGTGTTTTCACATGAGACAGGAGGAGGAGACAGGTTTTTTTTATTGAAGATTAAAGAGGCTTTACATAATATGTTTTCGTCTCTGGAGTAGGTTTTGTTTTACTGAATATATTATCAGTAAAAGTACTTGCTGATTATTAATATGTTTTGATGAATTTCAACGATGATCAAACTGTATCAACAATACATTAATCAATTATAAAATACAGTTTTTATGATGATCAACTGCAATTTTGCAAATTTATAATTGGTTTGAAATATTAATCCTGTGGGAAGTTGTGCCATTAAACTTTTGCTAATTATAATCATTACACAGGGCAACAAAAATGTTTGAGCTAAATGATAGCTGAAATACTCACTACATTTCGTTCGTATGGTTCAAGTTTCTAAACGTTTTAACACAAAAAAAAAGCAATTTTATTATTAATGCAATGCTACAAACTTGCCACGTCACATAATTGTTTTTCTTTTATTTGTATTCAGAAGGAATCGATTCAGAACTGGAACATGTGCGCATCATTTTTAAATTTGTCACTTATAGGTGATTTAAAATCAATAGGCCTTTTTAAACATATTAATTTGCGATTTGCGAAGCAATATCATCAAATTATTGTTGGGTTTGGGAACATAAATAGACCAAATTAAGCAGTCTGCAAACAAATATTGACATAAACTTAATGCTTATCAAAATAATCTTTAGTACATTGTCACCCCTTTGCTCAAAGCTACCCCATTTAAGTTATTTTTATGCAATCTCCTAGACTTAAAATTGCCTAATGAAGGAGTTTTTTTTTTTTAATATTTAGACATAAACTTGTAAATAATGCACTTAAGTCACTTAACTGAGGCTTAATCCGGCTAAGTCAGTTCCGTAAATCGTTTTATATCATTCTACTACATGTAAGTACAATTTAAAACCATGACCAGTAACGTTTGAGAGTTAAAACATTAAAACTTTGAAGTTTTCCTATGCATTTTACATGCGATTTCCCCTTAATTTCAACTAAAAATACTAAAACTGACCGTATTCGAAATTTCTGCCGGCAAATATTTTGAAACTTGGCCCAGAGGTGCAGAATGGTCCCAGAAACCATGTCCAATCATTGGTTTGGGTGGAAATTTTTTCTGCATAATAACGGTCTGTGGGGGACCCGTGACTGTGAATATTACATCAAAATTTGACAAAATAATTGAATCGTACTTTTGGTTGATTCAACAAAATTGCAAAGGGGCAACCCATAAACTAAGTAGACCCTTTTTGAAAATTTAAAAATTATGTTTGTTTTTATAATAATAGAGCCAAATTTCTTTTTTACCCTTACGGAAGTCACATTTTTCAGCCTCCCTTACAAACGTCCTTACAAACGGTGCACAAAGTACACTAGCACGACTGTCGAAAGGCTAACTTCTACTTTTCGAAACACTAAGCTTATTGGGTAATTTTTCTGCCAGCTTACATGAAATCGGAAAAAGTTGTCCCGACCCTTCTTCGATTTGCGTGAAACTTTTAGTTCCTGATCACGAATCCGAGGTCCATTTTTCGATGTCTCGTAATCGAGGGTCGGTGCGACCCCTGCTATTTTTGAACATACGCAAAAGACGTGTTTTTCAATAATTTGCAGCCTGAAATGGTGATGGTTTGAAAATTTGAAGTCAAAGGTTTTTTTTTGGTAGGGGAAAGTGGGGCAAGTGTAACAAGCTAAGGAAATGCTCGTTAAAACCCATTAAAAACGTTAAAAAATCTGTCGGATTTTGTATATTCATCATATTCCAGGTCTTAACTAAGACTTTGATAGAACAAGTTTTTAAAAAATCCTGTTTTTTAATGTGAAAAATTGATATTAAAATTTTTGATTTTCCATGCGTTCTACTCAACTAGTGGGGCAAGACGAACAACCCGTTGGGGCAAGAGGAACAATGCATGAAACAACATGTTAATTTGCTAACAATTGAACTGTTATCAATTAGACACATCAGATTAGAATGTATTTGAAACGTTTCTTTAATTTTTAGATTAAATAATGATATTTTACAAAAACTTGATGGTTTTTACGAAAAAAAACTAATTACTTAGATGATAAATAGTAAATTTTCATAATACCACTATATTTTGTATGGACATTTTTTTTAAAACAATTGTTTATCAGTTTTTAAGTACGATTATGTATTTTTCCCAATAAAATATGTTGTTGCCGCAATTCGTAATTTTTTCCATACTAAAAATCCATATGGTACACTTGCCCCACCTGAACAAGATTTTTCAAAAGCTCTCAACAAAAATAACCATTACCGTACGAGCGATTGTTCCTCTTGCCCCATATGCCCCACCTTCCCCTAATATTGAACCCCCGAATTTATGGCGTACTCAGATGTGAAAATTAATGCAGTTTTCGAATCTGCAATAACCTGGAAGGGTCATTTTTTCATTTGGAACAATTTTTAGAAATTTTAAAATAGGATGTTTTTTTCTAACTTTGAAGGGTTATTTTTTTTAGAGTGTAACAATGTAATGCATGTAATCATCACGAGTTATCGCGATTGTTCAAAACAAGTTTTTTTTGTAATAATATTTCTAGCTTAATACGAAAGAATTTATCAAATGCATGAACAACTAGTGTCATTCCACCTCAATAGTGCGCAACAAAGTGCAATATTGAAATCAACATGCTTGATCAAGCTAAAATTTGATAGAGCCTTTGAAACCTCGATTTTCACAGAAATCGGACCAGCTTCTCCTTTCTGGCACCGCCTCAACGTTTCGCCTTTTATTTGCAAAAAAATGAACAGCCACCATTTTCGAACTGCGATATCTCTGGAACTACAAATCTTCGAAGAAAATTGGACGTAGAATCGATTGATGTACACGGAGAAAAAAAAGTTCCTAACACTTTGATCGTGGTTCCCAATTTCATGAACGCTTGTTCACGATTTTGGGAACTCTTTTTTCTCTGTGTAGTCCATTTTCTAATTTGAAATTCTATTCAGTGTATGTGGTGCAAATGAAAACTTGATGCCTTATTTTCACAAAGTGGTCAAAGGCAAACTTGTAGGAAATTTGATGAGCCTTCTGAAAAAATACACTGAAATAAAAATACAAGATTTGATTTTGAGGATTGATGATAAGATTTAAGGCTCTGAGAGTCATTTCCAGTCGACCACGTTTGATTTATAAAATCATTTCAATTTTGGTTCAGAATGCATCAATCAAAAATGGTTTCGCTAATTTTTAATTTTAATTTACTATTTCTTGACCCAGAATTCAGAATCATCATTGACAATCATTGCCCCAGAAGGACAATGACACCATCTACGACCTTAAGGGTTTTAAAGTCAAAATTTGAAGGTATCTTGTATGTATCTTCTTAAGAAATACAACAAAGTGGTCCAAAAAAAATATTTGAAATCAATCGCGGGAATTACTTCTTCCAGCTATTCCCAATAAAAGTCTTCAACCCCATATTCTAATGATAATGAAATGTGCTTGAAACAGAGAACAAAATGGAGTTGATGCAATCAATGGTTTACACACTTCGAAAAAAACGTGTAATATTCTGTCAAATAGATGCACATAACTGGAGCGTCTAATAAAACATAATATTACGTTAGATTTGAAAATTACACGATTCCAAAAAATGGTTAGCAGCAATGTGATTTTACGTCATTTGAAAATTACATTGATGTAATTCGTTATTGGTCGTCACTGTTCAGTTCCAATTGGAATTCTTATTGGAATAAAATACACATATTTTTCATTCTGCAAACACAGCTATCTGTGTGTTTATTTATCAAAAACTTTCACTAAACACAATACATTTTTCCTTTTTTTCCTGGTCTTCCAAGAATATTGGCCTGAACTTGTTTCCCTGAACACTGTTTTCCTCACTTAAACACTAAACAGCACTAAAATCACCAGTCCGTATTCAATCCTGCGAATCACGTTTTTCGGGAGAATTTGTAGAAATTCAAACACTTCAGATCTGCAAACGTGGTGGTCTGCTTATTTTTTCCGGTTAAGGCGTTCAGCGGTCTGACCCCGGACAGGATACTCCATTGCAGGCGGTGGCCAATTTGATTGCTGCTGAGGCGGAGTGGATTCGAGGTACGAATTTGTCACACCAGCGATCGACTTCTGTTTCTGCTCCGGTCGTCAAGAACAGCTGAGAAAAAAACACACATTTGTTATCTTTTTGCAAACAAATTACCCTCTGTCGCAGCTGATGGTTATTTGAACCTACCTTTATCATTTTGGAAGGAAACTGCCTTGATTTTCGATGCATTTTTCCGGTTTTCAGATGACGGTGAAAAACGCGACCTCCGCCGATTTGCAAAACACAATGATGGCTGACGTTTGGTTTGCACTGTCAAGAGAGATCACTCAAATAAACTTAAAATTCAGTCTGCTGAGACTGAAAATTACATCTAAAAACACGCTCCAACCATGTGCATCAAATTAGACGCAAAATCAAGTCAAACATAAATTAAAATTACACGATATTTGATATAATGTTTTGTTTCATGATTCAAGCAGGGATTTGGGAATTTGTATCAAATCAAACATAATTTTACGTTATTTTCTGGAGTACATCTATGATTTTTACATCGGATTAGAAATTCAGTTAAGTGTAATATTAATTATTTTTTAGTGCGTATGGTTTTTTTTTGCTAATATATTTACTAAAGATTCTCCTGAAATATATCTTGATTCCAACATACTTTTAAAGTGATCGCATTGATCAACTTTGCCTCTGACACATTTCACCGAAAACCGTTGCCGTTTCCTTAACCGCACTGACCTGGTGGTCCAAATTCGCTGGTGAAATACGTACTCAAATTACCACACGTTATCCTTGCCACCTCGCGGGTGGTGGTGCTTAATTCCTGCGATCTTTCCAATCGTAATTATCACTCGAAATCGCCTCACCACAAACACCCTGGACCAACCAAGCGCCGACCGTAATTAAGTGCCGGTTACATGATCCATTAGCTATGAAATAAATTAATCGCAACATGCAAACCTCGGCCGCCAGCCAGCCAGCCTTTGTCCTGTCGTTACTACAAGTGCCCACTCTGCGGGCAAAATTATGCGCACTATTTCGGTGCGTAATCCACTGTCATTTTTAACTGGCCGGACAACGCGCCTTGATGGGACGTCGCCGACTGTCGCCAGGCACTGACTGCTGACCGTACCGGACCAACCTACATAAATGCCAAGCCATACCTCCGGAGATATCGCTGCTCAAGTTCCCCCGAGAGACAGACAAGTAAGTCGAGGTCGTTTCCTTGAGTGGCGCCTCCGTACGATTTGCGGGACCTGGACCTGAAGGGACAGTGTGAATTGAGCCACCTTGTGGAATTTGGGCTTTCTCACATTTGATGCTGAAGTCGTCTACTTATTTGCAATACCTTTCCTTGTTCAACAAAGCAAAAATCAGTAAAATTTAATTCTCTTTCCCTTTTTTGCAATTTGACCGAATACTTTCGTTTCGATTGTTTTGTACGTCTTGTTGCGCACATTTCGAATCGCTCGGCGAATATTTATGGCACTTGTTGCGTTTCGCTGGCAGGTGCCTTGGCATGGTCAGCGTAGCGAAGAATTATCACCTCGCCAGGGATGCTGTCCTCAGTATCTGGTACTGTGCTCAGATTCGCAGCAAGCAGGTTCCATCATTTTTTAGTGTTCATCTTTTGGTGTGGCGTGGAGTCAGAGCAACAAATAGACCAAAGAAAACTTTGAACGCGAGGACATGGGAAAGTTATTGACGCAGCTATGCGACAATCGGTTGTACGTGGTTAAAAGTACTAATTGAGCCGTGAGATGTCCTAGAGCGATTCTTCACACGCCGGCTTGTAATCGGTTCCACGGAATGGGACTAGTAGGGGTGTGGCAACCGGTGGGTATGTAAAGGTTAAATTTACCCTTCTTCCAGTAAAGACTGCGTTGTCTTTTGAGAAAAAATAGGTACACGGAAAAAAAATTGCAGATTTTATAATCAACTTTTTTTTTAACTAAAACTTAATTTCCCAAAAAACGTATTTTTTGATTTTCGAAATTTTTTTATATGTTTTAGGGGACAAAAATCTGCTACTTTTGAGCCATAGAGAAACATGGTCAAAAAATCTACCGCCGAGTTATGAATTTTTGAAAAAAATAGTGATTTTTTGAAAAAATCGAAGCTTTATGCAAAAATAAGTTTGACATTATTTTTTAATGCAAAATTGAATTTGCAATCGAAAAGTACTTTAAAGATTTTTTGATAAAGGGCTCCGTTTTCAAGATATAGCCACCAAAAGTTTGATTTCAGCGAAATATTTGCAGTTTTTAGATTTTTAAAAATAGTGACCATGAGTGACCATTTCTAAAAATATTTTTTTGAAAAGTTCAGAAAATTTGCTATAAAATTGTCTAAGAGACATTGAAGATTGGACCTGTGGTTGCTGAGATAGAGCCGCTTTAAGAAAAAGAAACACGAAAATTGAAGTTTTCTAAATCTTACCAAAACAACCCACCATTTTCTAATGACGATATCTCAGCAAGTAATGGTCCGATTTTCAATGTTAAAACATGAAACATTCGTGAAATTTTCCGATCTTTTCGAAAAAAATATTATGAATTTTTTTAAATCAAGAATAGAATTTAAAATGGGCGTAATATTAAATGTTTGGCCCTTTTATAATGTTTGGCTTTGGTGAAGTTCAAGGAAAGGGGTAAAAAAAAATCAAATTTCAAGCCTAACTTTGGAAAATTTGAAGCAAAAATATGCATTTTATACAAAGCAAAAATATGCATTTTATACATTATTACAGTTATGCTACTAGCGAAACTTTGCAAAATATCATTGGATGTATGAACTAATCTTATAGTTTTATTTATGTCTTTTTCCGATCTGTGGTTCCATAATTAAAAATTTAAAGAAATTCTAGATATGCCCTATCTGATTAAAAATGCAAAAATGAACAATATAGTAATATACAATGTTTTTAAAATAGTTACAGTTTTTACTATTTTTTCAATAAAAATTTCTATGTTCAGCATTAATATCTCTGCCCTCAGATTTTTTGAGGAATTTGGGGAGCCTTGAAATATGCGTGCTCTTCGGTTGACGTCCACGTAAGGAACATCCTAAAAGGAGCGCAACTAACTACATCCGTAGTTCTGTTAGATCATCCGAATTATCTTGATCAGAACAGTATAGCTCTGGTTCCTTGCGAGTGTCCTATTTTCTTACCTCCACGTTGGCTTGGTTTTCATGATGACCTAGCTGGTGGCCTGTGGAAACGGATGGTAAACCTTTGACCACCGCGGGTCAGAGTCGAGACGGCTAAAAGAAAGGGGCGCGACAATGTGGGAAAGGGAAGTCATTTGTGATTGTAGACGGTATTGTTTCGATTCGCAGTATGTTGAGTCAACTGCTGTGGATGTACCTGAAACATCGCACAACGGGGTTTCTCTTCTCTTCATTCTCAGCTACCACCTATCTCCTTTTTTATTTTGCTCTACTGATTCTCAATTCTTCACTGATTCTTCTATTTAATATCCATCATTTGATTTTGATTTTACTAACTTTTGATTCTCTTATCTCTCAAAGCTTTTCCACTCTTTTTTACCAATTGATACTGCTGTAACAAACTTTGTTTTTTTTTTCCTTAAAAATATACTTTTCCTTAATGTACTAGTAATATCAAGACTATTTATCATTCGCCTAATCTTTTTGATTTTATTGCGAATTTATTTATTTGAAAAATTCTTTATCTGTCCTATAAATTATCATTACTATAATCTAAGCTTGTTTTGATCTCTATTTAATAACTATTGTCTAATTTTACATCTAATACATCTAGCTTCTCATTTTTATTCTTTAAAATACGATCATCATTCTCTTACAATTGATACTTGATTTTTATAAAATAAATTCTCTTTTACTGTCTATTGTTTTCAATCTTCACCCTTTTTTCAAACAAGTGAGGTTTGAGCCCTTACTCAATAATTGGAATGGTTAAAGGATTAACACAAATATTACTATTGTATTTTTGGTAAACTTTTATAACATGCTTAGGACCAAAAATTGTAACAAAACACCGCGACAAAAGAAATAGCAACAGATAAACACGACTCAACACTAGGAAAGATTTCAGGAGAAAAACAACACCCAGTAAAATAACAATTAGTTTTTGGATTCAAACTAAAAATAAAAGTTGATAGGCACACTATAAATGGTTAGGCGCTTATACTTACATCAAACCCTACGTAATGTACCACCCCCGGCCGAGTTAAAATGCGTAACCGGAAAAGAAGGTGTGCATGCCTGGCACGAACACTCAAAGCGTGTTCTAGCATGCTGCTCGTACTGACTCAGAGCAAGGGTGAGATGTAGGTGTAAGGGCAGTGCGTGTTCGTCGGGAACCTAGTGCATAAGATCGGTCAAGGCCCGTTCTTACACTGAAAATTGCGAATTGCGAATTGCGAATTTGGGGAGCCTTGAAATAAAATAGGCAGTGGCGTTAGGAAAAAGTACAAAATTAGACCAATGGTTAAACATAATCATTATTTTGACGATATATGGGTCATTCCAGGTCAACTGAGTACACTTTTGGACTCGACCTTCACCGATTTGGACCAAACTTGGAAGGAACGTTCATCTATCGATAGTTAACAGAAATCCCAAGTTTGGTGCTGAATAGACTATCCCTCTATTTTTGGCACCGCCCTCTTTTTTGACTATTTTCTAAAAAACTTTTTTTTCTTTTAATCATAACTTTGCAACTATTTGAGCAAAAGACTTTCCACAGGTTGCATTTTATAGAAAATTGTCCAAGGAATTCAATAAAAATAAAAATTTAACCATTAAATGCCCACTAATATTAAATTTTAACGTTTTAAGAATTAAAAATCAGTTTTGACCAATTCCTTATGTTTTTTTTTGTTTTACTTTATCACTATCGTGTTTCTCAGTCAATTTTACATAATAATCAATGTAGACCTCAAACTAAAATGAACTATTGGCAAGATACAGTGATTTTACTGAAAAAAGTTTGATTTTGCGCTGCACTCTGTCCTATGAATTCAAATCCGAAATAAGTTTCTCACATATAAAACCGAACTATGCGGGATTCATCCCTTTTTGTTGAAAAGTACACCATGTACTTCCAAGTGCTGCGTAAAACCATATTTTTTTCAGTAAAATCGCTGTATCTCGCCAGAAGTTCATTTTAGTTTGAGGTTTACATTGATTATAATGTAAAATTGTCCGGGGAACACGATGGTGATAAAATAAATCAAATTAAAATATAATGAACAGGTCAAAACTGAATTTTAATACTTAAAACGTCAAAATATAATATAAGGGGGCATTTAAGGGTGAAAATTTTATCGAATTCCTTGGACAATTTCTATAAAACGCAACCTGTAGAAAGTCTTTGCTTAAGTATTTGCAAAGTTATGATTAAAAGAAAAAAAAGTTTTTTTTAGAAAATCGTCAAAAAAGAGGGCGGTGCCAAAATAGAGGGATGGTCAGATCAGCACCAAACTTGGGATTTCTGTTAGCTATCGATAGATGAACGTTCCTTCCATGTTTGGTCCAAATCGGTGAAGGTCGAGTCCTCAGTGTACTCAGTTGAGATGGAATGACTCATATAATAATACTCACTGCCAATTGATTTTTTTCCATCCATTAGGCAACTTTAAATTTTATTTTATTGAAAAAACCTTTTCTAGTCTTTGGTCCCAATAGTCTGAAAGTGCCATATTTGATTAAACATAAAAAAAACAAGCGTTATATAGTCTACAATCAATCGTCCAAGTTTTTAAATGTAAAATTCAATTTCCGGCAAAAACTATTTGAGCTTTTTTTTTGAAGATTTTTGTTTTGTTTTGATATTTCTTCAGAAAAGTTAATGAAAATCGATGGGTTTATGTTCATATCCAGCGAGTTTCTTATGAATATGCCACAAGAGACTATAAATTGAAAGGGTGAATGAGATGGAAATTTTTCAGCGATAAAAACACAAAAAAAAAGATTCAAAAACTCTGCTATTCTTCGTTACTCGAGTGTAAAAATTTTTGGAACATGTAATTTTATGGGAAATTTAATGTACTCTTCGGATCTGCAATAACCCAGAAAGGCAATTTCTTTATTTAGAACAAAATCTTTCTTTTTAAAATTTAGTGTTTTTTTTTAACTTTGAAGGGATATTTTTCAGAGTATAACAATGTTCTACAAAGTTGTAGAGCACAAAACAATATAAGGGGTTTGCTTGCAATCATTAAGAATTATCGTGATTTCACGAAAAAAAAGTTTCGATTGTGTCGAAATTTTAAAATGAAGGATTTTCTTCTAAATAAAAAATGACCCTACTGGGTTAATGTAGATTCGAAAAGTACATTAAATTTCCCTTAAAACTACATGTTCGTGATTTCCGAGTAAAAAACACGTTTTAGACTAGTTTTGAGGACGCTGTATCTTTTGACAGGAGCAAGATAGCACAATACTTTCTTCGAGAAAGTTTTAGAGAATTTTCTCAATTTTAACGTTATTGTATTGGTTTGAAAACTTTAGTGGAAAATAAAAATGATAAAAATCTAAATGTAAAAAAGACAGTTTTTCCACACTAAATCCCATACAAAATTGAAATGCATGTGCAAAGTGTGGTCACAACCAATCGCAAATTTTAGGGGGTTGTTTTGAGGCCCAAAAGGCATTAAAAAAACTTTGCTCTGCTTTGATTTAATCCTTTTTGAATTTATCCATATAACGACGAGCCAGTCTAATATATACTCGTAGAATTCCGGGATTTTTATATGAAGTTTTCATTGATATTTTGTATTTTTTTCAGTGTAATATGTTACTTTAAAAGTATACGAAGCATTTAAGTATAGTTTTTGCTTCAATTAAAATAAAATCAATTAGGTAAACCTGCAATTTTAAATTTTAGTATCTTTGAAATGTTTTGTAAAACTTAAAAATACAACTAATTGAAAAAATATCGCTTAGAATCAAATAACATCACTTTTACCACGATTTCCCTCGTGAAATATTATTTTGAATATCAGTGAAAATTTTAAAAAGACAGCTATTTTCTGAAACAATGTAGTTTTTTCTTAAACCCATACAATTTCAACGAAACTTGATGGTCCCGTGAAACTGGAAATTTTCAGCTTGAAAAATCACTTGAAAATGTACAAAAATCATTCCGGTTGTTTAACATAAAATTTAATTGATTATAACAACATTTTTCACGTTCCGTGAAATTTCCGCGAAATTTTGGGTTTTCGAATAGTAATCCCCGGGAAAATTGCTTTTTTTAGCGTGAAAAATCACTAAGCCTAGTGATCAAGAACAAAAGTTACCCTTTAGGACAAAGTCGGGGCAACTGCTGTGTTAGTTGACGGTTAAGCTAATTAATTTATCAATCTGTTTATGTTATACAAATGTGAGAAAACCCTTTCTTCTATATGTCGATTGAAAAACGTTTGTGCTTTTACGAAACATTTATTTAGGTTTCTTGAGGCAAATGGGACATGTGATATTAAAAAAAAACAAGATCGATTGAAATCAAGTTTAACATTTTAAATATTTATTGTTTAATAACATCAATTGACCCTATTCGTTTCGTCTGTACAGTTTCACCTAACTCACTAAACAAGTAATGGCATTTCGGAATAGTGGCTCGTTTCAAGGCCTCGTTTACACACTCCAATAACTAGACATTTACATGCTCATTGCGGGGGGAATCATCGAACAATCTCGACCAATCTATACAATTACATCATCATCATCGTCGTCATGATTATCGCTTACAAGTCCTGTGGCATATCTTTACACTTAAGGCTAGTTAACATTTTACTCTCTTAATTGGGAATGTTTCGCGTATGGAGGAGGGAAGCTTTTCCGATATGTTTGTACATTGACCAGCGCGCGCGACCAACTCCAAGTCTGGCCAATCGGCGTCACTTGGCCTGAAAGCTGGACGTTTGATCCAATCTCAAGCCTGGTGCAAAGTGCATTCCAAGCGGACTCGAGCAGCGTGATTGTTTTATGCAAATTTAAGCCGTTTTGAAAACATAATTTCCGTCGGTATTTATCATCAATATTGACGGTACGAGTTGGAGACTTCTTTTTCGTGGTGATTGCATAGACTAGGTATGAAGACAAAGTTGGACAAAAGGATTTGTTCTAGATTTTTAGCGAAGACACCCACCAACGGGTTCATTTAACATTGCAGAGACACAAACCGAGAGCGGCCGTTTCAAATTTCGGTTTGATTCCACCTGGTCTTCAATCCTAGTCTATGGTGACACGTTAAAACGGCTCAAATGAAAAGCTGTGTGCTGTCAGCAAGCTTCTTGAGGCCAGACCAGAAGTGTCCACGTGCGCGCTCGCGCTCGATCTCGTCGAATAAATAGTGACAATCATAATAGTTATACTAATATTTACATTTATCTCTAGCGCTGTGTTTACACAGGTTGGCTTATTTCTTCTCTTCTAAGCTATTTTTTTTCCGCAATCCCCCTAATGTTGATGCTGGCTGATCCGATTTAGCGGGTGGTTGATGGCTATTAAGTACTAGGCACTGCTCTTCATTTGCATGTTTTGCTCTGGCTTTGAAAGTATTATTTTTTTTTTTTTTTGCTGCACTTTTTACTGCTTTGTGCTGCAACTTTACTGGACTGATTATTACTTTTTTTTCATGTAAGTGTGTGTGTGTGCTAGTTTTAACGACTATGAGGTATAAAATATGTTTTCTTTTTTTCTATCTCTGTCTCTCTCGCAGTAGAATTTATGGCCATAATTGAAGAAATTGACGGTGGCAACAAGAGTTGTCGGCGAGCTGTCGGATTTGTCGCGCGGGATTGGCAAGAGTGATGTTTATGGCTGGAATAGCTTAGGTTGATGTTTGTGGGAATGCTTTGAATAATTAATATGGAATTTCAGAGACTAAGAATGTGATATTTGTTTAAAAAAAAGTCCGACTTACTATAATAATAAAAAAAAGTCAAGGAAAACGATTAGGAATAAAAAAAACGATTTGAACACCAACCAAAGAAAATTTTATAATTGATCTCAGAAAGGCAACTAGTATGATTTTATATAAAATTGTTGGAGAATCATAAATAGGTTCTAAATTTGAGTAATCACTGGGTAATCATAGAGTTCAAGATTGATATCGATTGTTTACCAATTTCGTAGAGATGGTTTGCAAAAAGATTCTAGAAATTTTGAGAATTGATCACCATTCTTGATAAGTTTTGAGCATATTTTAACTCAAATCCACAATTATATTTCATTATTGAAATTTTTAAATATTTACAAGTTTCAACTCAATTCTTAAAAAATAGCGATAAAACGTGAGAAGAATAATTAATTATATTTATATAAACATTCACATTAATTCATGAAAATATACACAATTTTCTAAACAGTTTTCAATCGATTTTCCTAGTTTCTTAAATTTTATTTCCCCCATATATTTTTTTAAATAAGATGACAATGCAATAATTATTGACCTATATTTAAAATGCTTATTTTTTAATAAATTAACTGTATACTATTCAGAACACAATGTATAACGCTTATTTATGCCTTTTCAATCGAAAAATTACTTTTCAATGTTTTAATAAATTCGGAATTTTTAGACCACAGATCGGTAAAAGACGAAAAAGTTTAGGGGAAAAAGAAAGTTTCATAAATTCATAAACACTTCAAATTTATTTAGAATTTGCGTTAGAGGGATTATACATTGATTTTTTTTTCAAATAAGAATCAACCAAAAACTATAAAAAATGTGTGGATTTGCAAATAATGATTAATTGTAATTTTTAAGGTCTTTAAATAAATATATTGAATGGTTAAATTTTTTGAATCTTGAACAAAACAATTTCAATGCACTTCCAATTTTTCGTTCATGTTGTAAATTTTAAAAACAATAAATAATCATTGCTTATATTTTTTTAAGGATTTTAAAATAATGTCGAAAATGATTAATTAATTTTCAAAGTGCGGTGAAAATATTTTTCCGAGGTTTTGGTGTTCTTTTCAACAACTGCTCCAAACGACTGGGTAACCTCTAATGAAAAAAACTTAAAAACAGAACATTATCGTTGAATAACGCCATGATGCGAAAGACGGACACTTGGTAGTATATCATTTTCGTTATAGCTGGCAAAAAATCATGTAACAAATTGGAAATGTAGAAATATCATCAGGATGTAGTATAAACAGTCAGTTTTAAAAGAATGCATGCAAAAAATGGATTTTCTAAAAAAAAAATCATCAAAATTTTAAAATTAAAATGACTTGTTGTGCTTCGAATCCCGGACACTGATAAAAGCTGATTCAAAATCCGGACACTTTTGCTTCGGATTCCGGACACTCGATTTTGCTTATGAACCGCACAAATTTGGACGGAAATGTAAGTGAATGGCATTCTTTTGATATCAAATAAGCTGTTAACATCAAAACAATCGATATTTTATATAAAAATTTGTTAGAATTTAAGGAAATCAAAACAGTAATTTTCTGCTTTGCCTTTCCGGTGCATCGGACGCCCATGAAATATTTCAGTGGAATGTTTCACGATGTTCACGGAGATGTCCGGGTTTCGAAGCGTCAGGGAATTCGAATCATGACGTTATGTATGTCTGTCATATGATTGGAAAATAGTCCAAGTACTAACCAAAGTGGAAACCAAAATTTTGTTTGTTTTTCCGGGCTATGATTGCAAATCAGCTGAATTGTGTTAAATGATCTATAAACTAATAAAAATATCCACAGTTATAAAGGGAAAGAAACTGCAAATCCATATGACAAACAAGTTCTTCAAACAAGTGCGCCCCAATAAATCTCCCTCAAAACCCAAATTAGGACCAATCCGTTGACATCGGAATGGCTAGTATTTTAATTGACTATTTCCACATCAGTTACACTTGCCCGACTGACAAACCCACCTGCATCTTATTTGCATTAAAACAAACAACGAAATCTACCACGCGCGTTAGCCCTATTTTAGGTCGGCCTCGTAGATCTTACAAATGTCATGCCCCCATTCTTTTGTTTCTACAGACTCTACTCACACATATCATTTGGAGTGACATTTCGTTACACAGCGCCACCAATCGGAATCTCTTGAATTTGTAACTGATCAATTGAGTTTTTATGGACTCGATGTATTGAAAAGCTTATAGTTACATGCTTTATATTTTTAACATTTAAAATGTTTACATTCCTAATAAGTCCGTACAAAGAATGTGCAACAATTGCCAATTCACACCCCCTGCTAATGAGCTTCATTTTCCGCCAATTGAAATGCCCTAATGTCTGCCCACAAATGGTGGTACGCGATTGCGCAATTTGCACCGGAACGATGCCGAATGAGTGAATGAAACCCCCTGGTGGCCACCCCTACACCATTCAGCTCTCCCCACCACCCACGTTGACGCCAGCCAACACGGGAAAAAATCGATATTTGAAGAATTTTGAAAATTTGAAATAAATTCTTAGATAACAGCAAATTTAAAACATTTTTGAAACTTTAAAAAAATTGAAGCAAAACAATAAAACTAATTGTATTATTTTCTTCAGTGTAAACCTATGGAACAAGTGCCTTGAAAATGGAGTAGATCTAAAACCGAGCAGCGGTGTACAAAACATGCTACTGTTGCGCATGTTTCACGCCAGTTATAGTCTTTAACACACTGCCCCAACCCCAACAAAGGTGCACAGCAGAAAAAAGCGTGGGCGGAGTTTTCGTCACGGTCCAGCTGGTCGGTCGGTGTGGGAATTAATCGCCGAGTGGAAAACAATGGAGGAAAAATGAGAGCAAATTTGCTGCGATGGTGCTGGAGGCAAAGATGTTAGCAATGAAAAAAAAAATCAACAAAGCAAATTGTGGAGGCGTGGAGCCTTAAGGTAATTTGGGTTTAAGGGGGCGCAGCGTGGTGGTCATAGGAGCTTTTTAAATTGATTCATGGTGGAAATAAAACAAATAAACAAACAACATGAGCGTGATTGAAATAATTTTAAATTTCCTTCGAAACTTTTAATTTTGATTTCGAATTATAAAAATAGTTATCACATTTTTTGTTTAATTGGTTTTGCATTCAGAGCAGAGTCACGTTTCAATATTGAATTGAACAAAAATCTGTTCCTTGATTTTTTTAACATGGTTTAAATAAAAAAAAAAGTCAACTGGGTACACTTATGGACTCGACCATCACCTATTTAGACGAAACTTGGAGAAAACGTTCGTCTATCGATATTTAACAGATATCCCAACTTTGATGCTGATTGGACCTTCCCTTTATTTTAGCACCGCCCTTTTTTACGATTTAGCATTGGTGTCTACCCGTAGTTGCTACTCTGTTATTGACCAGGACCTCCAAGAATTGCTCCGTGGACTACAGATGAAGAGTAGGAACCAATCAGCACCGCCTGTTTTTATGATTTTCAAATAAACTTTTTTTTCTTTTACTCATAGCTTCCGATTCCATTTCATATGCAATTTTTCAAGGAACTCGATAAATATACAATATCAACCCTCAAATGTACCCAATATTATTTTATCACAGTATAAGTTTTTTGAAAGTGGTTTTGACAAAATTTCCAATTTATCATTTTTTTATCGTAATCTTGTTCCCTGAACAATTTTACATAAGAATCATTGGGAACCTCATAACAAATTGTTTGGTTAGGAATGGTGCTGAAAATCTTCTTTTTGCTACTTGTTGTATAAACTGCTAAAAATTACTCTGTAAAATTAATCTTGAAAGCTGAGAAAATTTCCTAAAATTTTCTAATTTGAATTTTATTGATCTGACAGGTGGCTGCAAAATAAGTTTCTGAAACCTTTGGTCCGATTTGCAACATCATATAAGTATTTATTTTCGAATATTCAATCTTGATATATTTATTTTCGAACAATAATCTTGATTGAACCAATCATTTTATTTGAAAAGTTCAAAATTTGGGATTTAAGTATTTTAAAATTATGCGAAATGGTTAATTATTAAGACAATGCTAGTGGAGGTGACTCTGGTCACCTTTCGTAATTTCTAAATAACAAAATTAATTTAAAATGATATCAATCGTTTTGGTTTTTTTCTAAATAAATTACAGTCCAGACTCGATTATCCGAAGCCTCGATTATTCGAAGGTTTGAACATATGGGGGAAAAATGTTTTTTGGAGTTATTTTTTTTTCTTATTTTTAGCATCGTTTTATTCAAATTTGAAAAAAATGTTTTTTCGTGATTCAATTATCAGAAGTGAAATTCTTCCGAGGCCTTCGGATTATCGAGTTTGTACTAATATTTTCCATAATTGGGTGAAGTTTGATGAAACCTGTTTTTAATGCCAATCGTTTAAAAAACAATGCAATTGCCGAATGTTCACAAAATGCTAAAAGTGTTTTTTTGAAAACAAACCAATAGTTTCAACATAACAAGTAAATCTAAAATATTTGAAAATATAGTGCTTGCTTGGTAGGAAATTATGATTTTTTAGAGTTTTTTTAATTCCAGAAAAAAATCCTCGAAACAAAGATTTTTTAAAAACTAAAGATTGCAATACCACTGTACTGTGAAATAATGCATTTTACAACAAATTTTTAATTGGATGGATTGTTATTTCCATTTTCTATTGATACCCGAGGAGATTCACTTAACTGGAAAAGTTCAAGTTCTGTTATTGTCACAAGTTTGGGACTTGTTATAAAAACACCTAGATTACCTGTTATAATAACCCAAAATAATAACAGAAAAATAAATTAAAAATGAAATTACGAGCCATGGTTTCAACACCTGAATTAAAAAAGTGTATTGCAAAAATTGGTTTCTAAAACATGTAAAAACTAAATGTTTTTTGGTGCTATACATTAGAAATTCATAAAACCATGCTCATGCTCATGCTCATGCTATACATTAGAAATTCATAAAAAAAATCATAATATCATGTTAATTATGATTGCCAATGCAGAAACATACAATTTATATTATTTTCAGTTGATTAGACTTCTATTTTCAATTAAATTGTGAAGTTTTCATAAAAAAAAACATGTTCTTTGCCACTTAATTTTTTAGATAAATTTGAAGAGGAGGTGACATAAACTTTGGAAAATATTTGCAACGTTCTAATAAAATGAAAAGAAATCCGACAACTGTTCGACAACAATGCTCCATACTCATTCTCTATTTACTAACAGTGAAAGTAGATTAATTAAAGTATGCTCTAAAAACTTTTTGTGACGTTGACTTTTTTTCTGGCTACTTAAGTTGCACTTCGTGATCTCCTTACCTAATATGACACACTGAGAATAAATAGGTTACAAACAAACACGAATATTCTAATGCACGTTTTCACTTAAATCCTAACAATCGCTACAAAGTAAGAGGAATTTTCATTTCTATCACGGGCATATTTGTTGCTTGCTTATTGGAATGCTACTCTGGAAGTAATCTGTAATCGTTATAAGTAGAGCTCGAGCGCCGTCTGCTCGTTGAACCCCGTGTGCAGCAGATCGTTGAACGGGTTCAGCGAGTCCAGGTGGCTGAGCGGACTGAGACAGGGCTCGGACAGCTGGAGCGAATCGGCGTCCGACTCGAGGAACAGGCCAAACTCCAGGTCCGCGTGACTGGGCGGGGTCACGACGGTTCCGCCGACGATCGAGTTGCAGGAGGTCGTTCCGAAGGGTTGCTTGTGGAGGGAGGTGGTTGAGGGGAGGGGTGGACTCAGGCAGGGCTCGGACAGATGGAGGGAGTCGTTGTCCGAGTCGAGCATCATGCCTAGGTCGAGTAGGTCGTCCTTGGCGTCGAGGCTGGGCATCAGGTTCAGGGAGGGTGGTTTGTTGGGTTTGGAGTTTCGGGAGGACTTCCGGGTGGACGCTTTGCTGGGGGATTTCTTGGGTTTGGCTTTTTTTGGGGTTGAAAGGTTTGCGTTAGCCTTTTTACTCGGAGTCGTCTTGACCATCGCTGGGCTCACTGCCTTGAAGATGGTCTCGTTCAGCAACGCCCCCTTCAGCATGACCTCCCGCTCAATGTCGTTATGATTAACCATGTCAACGTCATTGTTGTTGTCAATCATCAAGCTACCGTCCTCGTTGTTCAGGATGTCGCTCAATATCCGGATGTACTTCATGGCCAACCGCAAGGTCGTAATCTTCGTCAGCTTCTCGTTCGCCCCACTCTGGCCCGGCGATCCCACCGGAGATTGGTTCCCACTGGGCCCGGCCACCGCCACCGGCACCGCTTGCCTCAGATTCTCGAACGCACTGTTGATCTCCCTCATACGGGTCCGCTCGCGGGCGTTCGCCGTCTTCCGTCGGTACTTGCTCAACGGTGGTGCCTTCTGCTTGGGCTTCTCCTTCGGAACCGTCTTCTTCTCGCTTACAGCGGCGGCCACACTGGCTTTGGCCGCCGGAGTGGACCTCCGGGTTTGGCGCTGCCTTAGGGAGTACTTCTCCGAGTCTTTCTTGGCCATGGCTTCGTCACTTCCGCTGCTTGGACTGCTGCTGCTGAGACTGCTCGTGAGGCTGCTGATGCTGCTGTTGCTGTTGTTGTTGGCGTCGGCCAGCGCCGCCATGATGGGCATCTGGTGGAAGTTGAGGTGGCCGAGCGGTTTCAGCGTGTGGTGCATTTTTGCTGAAGAGTGTTGCAGGTTTGTACTTTGTGGTTCAGGTTAGGTGCTATACCTGGAAGAAAGAGAAAAAATTGAAGAGAATTAGAGAAATATATGATTTTGGCGTGGGTCTCGTGGCGCAGGGGTAGCGGCTTCGGCTGCCGATCCCGATGATGCTATGAGACGCGGGTTCGATTCCCGCCTTATCCACTGAGCTTCTATCGGATGGTGAAGTAAAACGTCGGTCCCGGTTTCTCCTGTCTCGTCAGAGGCGCTGGAGCAGAAATCCCACGTTAGAGGAAGGCCATGCCCCGGGGGGCGTAGTGCCAATAGTTTCGTTTTTTTTTTGATTTTTTTGTGAAGAGTAATGCAAAGCCAAAAATGTGTAACATCATTTAAAACACAACAATAAAGGAAAAATAATAATAAATAAAATGCAAAACACCTAAGACAAGAAGCCTCCAGGACTAACAAAGAGCGCGTCCAACTTGAAGTAAATAAAATGTGTCAAATCGTCAAACTTGCTCTTTTGCTGTCCAACCATCATCAGCCACATCGCCCACCTCATTCAGTCCCTTCATTACGTATTCATCTTTATATGGACTACCAAATGTGGCAAAATTTTTCGGACGGTTCTGCCCGAATGCAACCTTCAGAGGGGGTCATCTTCATCAGTTCCAGTGTTGTTGGCGCCTCCGGGCTGCCAGCACTGGCTTTGTCTTTCAATTACGAGAGATGTGCTAACTTTGGTCCTCGTCATCGTTCGTTGATGGCGACGCGACGTCGATCGACAACACCTTCTTATTTCATCTTTTGCGATGTTTATGGCACAGATTTTCGGACGTGAAAATAACGATCTTTTAGCACAGGTGGCAACACCATCAAACCAATGCAAGTTTCAAATTTCAAATTTGAGTTTGACAGATGAGTTTATATTGTTGGCTAACAGATTGCACTAGTTTTAGAAAAATCAAAGTTTCTCGTCTGTTCATCTGTGACGTCGCTTCAACAGTGAATTCTTCATGGGAAATAAAATTGTCATCGTGTCATCGTAAAACGTTTTCGAAGGTGTTAAAATAATATACGCATTCGACAGCTTTATGGCAGTTAATGATGGAAATGAGATGGAACTTGATGGTTTCTTTTTTTTTTCCTTGCTTTTGTACTTTCAAAGTGCCAAATTGCGCAAAGGTTCGATTAGTGGAAAAGAAGGGAGAGGAACCTTAATGGGATTTCAACCCGATTCCCACGAACCGGCCACTGCAGTTGCCCCCCCAAAGGGTCCAACTTCATTAGCCATAAATCACCCCATAAACGTTAGCGCAGGACCTGCGCAATCGAAATAGGTCGTATTTCAACCTGCGGCTTGAATTCCGACCAACAATAGGGTTGCTCTCCCGAGAGTTGCGCGCGACGGCGGTGATTATTTACGATGACACTAGGATTCGAGGCCCGGCGGTCAACACTGTTAATAAGATTCGCTTCTTTTTTTATAATCGCCGCCCGCACTCTTTGCGATACTTTATTGTGCGAAGGTTCAGGGTTGGGGGACCTGAATTGGACCCCGGAGGGGGTTTAATTCGAAAAATAGTGAATGTTGCAATCTTATCTCATCAACAAAAAAAGCATTATTATTATTTTTTCAATTAACCCTCTACTGCCCAATTTTTTTCGGGAATTTTTTTTTCTCTTGTTTAAGAGGTAATTTTGAACAACTTTTTTTCTACGAAAAACTTTATATCTCTTGTTTTATTTTTAGTTTTGTAATTTGCATTTAGCTTCTTTAGTTAATGTTTGTTTTTGGTAGTTTTTAGTAGAGACCCTAAATAGGGAGACTGGTCTAAGCTTGCTAAATCGATCTGGCAACGTATGTTTTGAGCTTAGCAACACTGATAAGTTTTGCTGAGCGTAAAGGCAAGTGCTCGTTTGGATACGTCAAACTCGCGTCTGTTTGGGTACGTCAAATTCACTTCGTCCAGTCTCCCTATTTAGGATCTCTAGTTTTAGCCTATTGTACCACCTCCTATCATCACATTTTACCTTTCTAAGTTTTAAATGTTTTTATAGTCACTTTTTCAATATTTTGCTTGTTTTCATATTTTCAGCTATAGAATGGCACCATTAGCATTTAAATTGTAAAAAATTCGTAGAGGCGTAGTCTGGGACACTACAAAAAATATTGCATATTTTTCTTTACTAAAATTATAAGAAATGTTATTAAAAAATAGTAAAAAAAGTAATACTTCAAACCCTAAATTTTTCTAGAATTTTGAAAGTTATTCTATCCAATTCTTTTTAAAGATTAAAAATTGATAGAAAAATTGAACTTGAACAATTTTTTAAATCGAAGACCGTCTAAAGGTGGTGTCGGGTTGCAGAGAGTTAATGGAAAACATGATTTATTGTGTTACGAGATTTAGAACAGGATATTTGTTTGTTAAAACAAATTCCAAAAAGATAGCAAATTTAAAAGATTTTTTATAATTTTCCTTGTTCAAAAGGTAAAATTTAGCTTCAATTCTACAAAAACTTAAGTACTCTTATTTTCTGTTAAAGTTATGTCTTTTGAGCTTTTTTCTCGTAATTATTTTGTGTAGCATTTTCTTTAAAAAATCTTAATTTATTAATCAGTACTCAATAAATATCGTTTGCCCCCTTTGAATTTGTTCTGCATTTATATTTCTTTGCATGCATGAGAATTGAATCGATATTTTTCAAAAATCATCAATTCCATTTTTAAATGTCACTAATATAAAGAGCTTCTAATCAAGAGTTTGCATAAGATTTTTTTACTTGCCAGTCTATCATTTAATTACTCTAACTATCGAGCCAAAATGATTAACTACTTTAATAACTGAATTACTTTTCGCTTTATGAAAAAATATTGAAAATATCAAATAAATTTGAGGCTCTATACGAAGTATTCAAATGAAATTATTTAAAAATTGCACAACCGATAACTCTTATTTAATATTTAAACTATTAATAAAATAACTCTGGAAACCAAAAGAAGGACTCAAAGTATTTATTTATACGAATCAAATTTACCGAAAATTTACTTGGCATGTTTTAAAAATTTCATAAAAAGCACCGTTTTAAATTCATTATATTGCCAATGTTCGTATAAATGTCCCATATGCAAAAATAGCAAACTGAGAAAAAAGCATGTTATGTTTTTTGCGCCAAAACTGGATCTCCTCCCAATTTTTACAACAACGTACTGAATATGTTTGTTTATTTTTTAACTTAACTTAAAAGTGAAGAAACAGTTGTTTTTCTGTTAGATTGTAAAATTAAGTTTTGCCGAACAAAATGTTTTTTTTTCGCAAAAAAAATGCCGTTTATTGTACACGAAATTTCACAAAAATAAAAGAAAGTAATGTCAAAGCGATAAAATGAATGTTCAATTGTTTTCAAGTTATTGCAAGTCAAATTCCATTGAATTTAAATATTTTTGAAAAGAAAATTTGCCCTTGATTTTTCGAGTCAAACATAAACATTCAAAAATATTTGCAATAACGGGCTCTTAGCGGTACCATCAATTTATGGTGATTAAAACAATTAACTACCGATAAGAGCCCGTAATTTCAACAATTTAAGGTGATTAAAACAATTTGAGTAAATAAAAAATCAGACCCAATACTGAGCAATGTTTGCAATGGCCTAACTTAAAAAAAAAGAAATTTAGAAAAAAATAGGTCATTTTAGATTTATAATTTGATTGTGCATCTATCATCAAATTTTCATATTCTGTTTGACAAAATTTTTGTTTTTTAACACACTTTTTTTCGAAAAAATCATAACTTTGATACCATATATTTCAGGAATTCAAATTAGGGATAAAAAGTCATTTAAAATCGTGTATCTTATGTAAGGTCGTATAGGGGTCATTCCTTCCCAAGTGACCACGCGTCCAACATCGACCTTCACCAAATCTGCTCATATTTGGCATGGGGGTTGTTTTTGCTCCAAAAAAAAGAATCCCAAGTTTGGTGACATTTGGTCCACCCCCGCGCCCGTGGCACCCCCCTCTTTTTCTGAGGTTTTTGAAAAACCTCATTTTGAAAATGCATTTTGCTAAGAGAAAAGTTTACAAAAAGTCAACTTTTGGGTATGCATATTTGAAGATTTTTTGACGTAGAATCGAATGGCGTACTCAAAATTTACTTACAGTGTTGCCAGATATGAAAATTTTGCGCTTTAAGTTTTAAAATGCATTTTTAACCCTTTGGACGAGCTTTTACGGGAAAACTGACAATTGCATTCGATTGCTGAGAGTTTTTTACATTTAATTCAATCAAAACCTCAGGGTAAATTGAATATTTCTTGAGATATCACATTTTTAAGTTGGAAAGCTCTGTATTGCATAGCAAATGTTTTACTTAACCATCAATTTTCAACAGTACATTGCGTGAGAGCACAGTAAGCCTTGAAATTTGAATATTTTTTTTTCAATTTCTTAACGGAAGCAAGTGAATGTCCCAAAATTTAATTTATGTATGTATGTATTGTATGTACGTATGTATTTATGTATGTATGCATTGTATGTATGCATTTGAACCCCCGTCTTCGCAGGACTTGGCGTGGTTCGCGTATATAAGAAAATGACAAAATGTTTTATTTCGAAAGCATCAACCGGAATTTTCCAGTTTTATGGCCCCAGAAGCTAGCCTGAAAATATGTGCTCATTTGGTTAAGGTTGGTGGGTCCAATTTTTATCTGAAGGATTTTTGGAGTTTTTTTTTGCAAAATTTTAAAACATGCTCAACAAATTAACCTCTATATATTTTCGGGATCAATTCCTAACGCTTTGCTATGTTCTACAAAGTTGTTCCCCGGATCAAAATCTTTGAGAATATTGACAATAAGAAAATTTGAAAGCGTTTTGGGAAACTTTGTCGAAGAAGATGTTAAAAGTGAAAATTCCCCATAGTAAATTAATTAAAGTTCCATTCTTACTTCAGGTCAAAACTGGACCCACTAAACATTAACCAAATGGGCTCATATTAACAGGCTAGCTTCTGGGGCCATAAAACAAAAAAAAAATCCTGTTGAAGCGCTCGAAATTAAACATTCTGTCATTTTCTTATATCAGTGAACCACGCCAAGTCCTGCGAAGACGGGGGTTCAAATGCATACATACAATGCATACATACATAAATACATACGTACATACAATACATACATACATAAATTAAATTTTGGGACATTCACTTGCTTCCGTTAAGAAATTGAAAAAAAAATATTCAAATTTCAAGGCTTACTGTGCTCTCACGCAATGTACTGTTGAAAATTGATGGTTGAGTAAAAAATTTGCTATGCAATACAGAGCTTTCCAACTTAAAAATGTGATATCTCAAGAAATATTTAATTTACCCTGAGGTTTTGATTGAATTTAATGTAAAAAACTCTCAGCAATCGAATGCAATTGTCAGTTTTCCCGTAAAAGCTCGTCCAAAGGGTTAAAAATGCATTTTAAAACTTAAAGCGCAAAATTTTCATATCTGGCAACACTGTAAGTAAATTTTGAGTACGCCATTCGATTCTACGTCAAAAAATCTTCAAATATGCATACCCAAAAGTTGACTTTTTGTAAACTTTTCTCTTAGCAAAATGCATTTTCAAAATGAGGTTTTTCAAAAACCTCAAAAAAAGAGGGGGGTGCTACGGGCGCGGGGGTGGACCAAATGTCACCAAACTTGGGATTCTTTTTTTTGGAGCAAAAACAACCCCCATGCCAAATATGAGCAGATTTGGTGAAGGTCGATGTTGGACGCGTGGTCACTTGGGAAGGAATGACCCATAGACAAATATAAAAAAATAAATCTAAATAAATAATTAAATTCAACCTATGAGAAAAAAAATGCAAATTTTACGCTGATTTTATTTTGTTGTACCTGAATAATATCCGATTTCAACTGCGGACATAAACGATAAAAAAAAATCTTTTCAAAATTTGAGAATTTTTTTAAGCTACTATGTTCAAATATATGTTTTAATGTATTTATTGATTAAAAAGTTATAAAAATTGTATTTGAATCGCAGCAAAATTTTAATAAGATATATTTTTAAAATTGATAGCAAATTTCCATTACTTTAAAAAATCTAATTTTGTCCTTTCCCGTTTTTTAAAGACAACGAACTATTTGATTTCTCAGAAAATTATCTCTACCTTCCAAAGAAAATATTTCGAGACTGTCTTTCAATTGTGGAGTTTATAGTTGTTGAAATTGACTTTGGAAAGGGAGCTAACCGACTTTATCAGTATATTTTCAAAAACAGAACAATAGGCATTGCAGAATGATACAATTTCTAGTAATAAGTTCAAACATACGACTCCTAACTCTTTTCACATCTCCAGTGCAAGTCCACAGTCCTCGAGGTGATCACATCTCACGGAGAGAGGCCACCGAGATGCCGCCAGCCCGTACCGGCTTGGAACTCACAATCAAAACGCAAATCATAAAACACCTTTATCTAGCCTCCTCATACCTGAACGTCCGTCAGCTGGTATGACCCACGATGCATGCAAGTCATCTGGACGTATCGTTTGATCCCAACAACAAGCGGGTCACTTGGAGTTCTGCCTCGCTGAAGTCGCGACAGTCGCCCGCGGATCGAGAACGATAAATTTTCGCATCGTTTCGTTCGAGAGATAATTTATGAGGTTCGAATCCTAAGAGGTGGCGAGATTTCCTGGAGGTTGGGTTGGGCGTTCGAGGATGATTCGATTTATGATTAAATGTAGATTGCTTCTGGGAACGACGTGCCGCGGTGGTCTGGGAATTGGATGAACTTGGCGATGCTGAGGTCAACGGTGTTAAATAGGTTTGAAAATATCTTCAGTAAGTGTGTCTAGACAAAACTAATCATTTATCAAAACACACGTTACTACATAGCGACTGATGATTATCACAACAATAGACGCAAAGTATCATAACTGATTGCTGAAAACGATATCTCACCTTCAGCTGATCAGATTGTGTAACTGCTCCTACTTAACTCCTCGAGACCACTTGACTAATAATACCCAAAACAAAACTCAACCAACGCGTCTCGCTGATTACTTCCAAAGGCTTTGTGTAACTTGTTCAACCCCGTAAGTTCATCAACAAAAGCTTCGCTCACATGATGAGCCCAGGTCACACTTGCCTTATGCTGCTCCTCATTCTCCATTGAGACTTTGAATGCAGCATTGTTGTATTTGGGGGGATTTTTTTCGGGGCTTATAATTAACTTGGAGGGAAACTTAAAAGACTTTAAACGAGCCAGTGATTAATCACCTTCGTAATTACAAGATGCGTTTTCTTCGGAGGCGGCGCGGCGGCTTGACCTGTCCGCCGATGGCCCCCTTCGAGGGGGTGTCCTCAGACGGTGCTGCTGGTGCGTGGTGATTATTGCCGATACTTTCTTGTAAAAGGGCACGGGTAGGGTGACTGGAAATTGTCTGATTTGAGTTGTTGTTTCCATACTTGTCACTTTGGAGTCTTATAAATTCTGATGAATTCAACTGCAAATCATGAAGATTTAAACTTTTTGGGATGGAATACTTCCAGTGTCACAGAAGAATTTTGCATAATAAGGCCATTGCAAATATTTTTTGAAGTTTATGTCCCTCAGCTCTGACCTAAGTCGAGGGGGGGGGGGAGCAAACAAATTATAAAAAAATGAAATAACAAGCCAAGGTTTCAACAAAGTTTTTCAAAATGTATTTTACAGGCGTACAGTAGCTTGAAAACAATTTTTTTTTGCTTCCTGATTATTCAGGCCAACTTTGCAGGCGGGGTAGTATCTTATAAATTTGTATTTATCACCAGCAAATGACAAAATTCTCTGCTAAAAAACCAGGCGCCTCCATGGTTTCAATCTGGGAAAGAGACATTCAATGGAGACACTTGAATTCTTAGAATGATTTCATAGCAATTATATCCTAATATTACAACTTTAATCTTTAGCAGGAAAATTACTAAAAATCAATTTTGTAGATTGGAGCGTATTCACGAAGCCCAAATTTATAATACCTTGACGAAACTGAAGCGTTTACTGACATGAACTTCAAAAATGACAATTTTTTTTCTTCAAATAAGGCTGGTACAAATTTTATTCAAAGTTTTTGTACCCCTTCCCCCTGCTTTCAAAATTAACCTGAATAATCAGGGGCAAAAAAAAATAGTTTTTTTCAAAAACTTTTTTATTAAATTGAAGTGCAATCAGCTGAAATCAATTTAAAATGCATTCCACTGCGTTTAGAATCATTTTTAAGCATGTTTGCATCGACCTAAGCAGTGCGATAATTAGGACGGAATATTTTGTCAACAAAAAACTATTTTTTTTTTCAATTTTGTGAAGTATTACATTTAGTTGTCACAATGTAATAACAATTTAATCATTTCTAAAAAATCCTTGCAAAGCATCAATAAATTTGAAAAAAAGCAAATAGCTAAGCAAAATTCAAATATTTTTTTTGTAATTAAATGCAAAAAATTGTCGCTTTTCAAAAAAGCAAACAACATGCAAATTCTCATATTTTTTTGTTTAATAGTGCAAATCAAATCAAACAATTCTGGAAACAGAAATATTGAATTTTGAACCATACATTTTTGTAAGAATCCCAGTCGAATAATTTGTTTGCTTGATATTTCTTGAACCCTGTACCGCCCAATTGTTTTTCGATTTTTTTTTCCCATGTTTAGTAGGTTATTGAGTACAACTTTTGTTCTACGAAAAACTTTACTTCTCTTGTTTAATGTTTTTCTTGTTTTATTTTAGTATTTTAATGTGCATTTATCTTGTTTAGTTTTGGTTTGTTTTTGATAGTATTTAGCCTGTTCTACGACCTGATATCATAACATTTTGTCTTTCTATTTTTTCTTTATATTTTTACAGAAATTTTTATTTTTTGCTTGTTTTTCACATTTTTTTGCTATAGAATGGCAATGCTATTATTTTTAAATTGTAAAAAATGCGTAGAGGAATAGTTTTGAGGACCCCGTGGCGCGGTGGTTAGCGGCTTTGGCTGCCGATCCCTCATGTGTGTTAAGGGGCCCGGGTTCGATTCCCGCCCATCTCCTCTGGGTGTTCTGTGTTGTCCCGTTAGTTAGTAAATTCAGTCTGAAAAGACGGTGTGATGTCTATTATTATTATTAAAATTACTGCATACTTCTTTTTACTTAAAATATATAAAACGTTATATGAAAACACAGTCAAATTCGACCCCTAAAAAACTACATTTTTAAAAACATTGGCAAAGTCACATAAAACAAGTTGTCCCGCCCGTGTGGATCAATCGGACCGCGCACTGGCTCACAATCCAAAAGTTGCTGGTTCGAATCCCGCGGCGGGCGCTCTAAAATTCTTTGTGTAAATATGTAATTTTTCAAAAAATTAAAAGTTCTTCTTTCCAATGCTTTTATCAAAAAAATATTTTTGGCGATTTTTTTAAGTTCGAAGCCTAGATGTTGGATTGGGTTGTAGAAAGTTTTTTTTTATTAAATAAGGCCGTTGCAAATATTTTTTGAAGTTTATGTCCCTCAACTCTGACCAAAGTCAAGGGGGGGGGGGGGCAAAAAAATAAAAAAGTATAAAAATTGAAATTACTAACCATGGTTTCAAAATTCCAATGAAAAAAGTGTTTTAAAATGCATTATACACCTGTCCAGTTGTTTTGCCATAATTAGTTTCCAAAATATCTAAGTATTGACAAAATAAATTATTTTTTTGAGCATGAGCATGAGCATGAGCATGAGAGATCACCCATGGTTGCCCCTCCGTTGCTGAACAGAACCGTAATATCCTTTCAGCACTACTGATCATAGGCTTCGACTATCAAGTGGTGTTTCCCTTATCAACAGCATGTATGAATGCGCTGAAAAGATAAAACACCATGATTGCCAAAACAAGATCAGTTGCGAATAGGTAACAGTCATTGGCCACCAACGGCGCCCGCCATGTCAGTTTGTAGATCTCGATTTTAAGGGACGGGAATGTTAGTTAGCGCAGGTTGCTACTAGGGCAGCTGATTTACTCTGTGCTTACACCCCACGAGCGCCAGGAACCTGAAAACTTGTTAGTAGGATAGGGTGTTTGGTCAGGATTCATCATAGAAGATGATGATGCGACCCAAAATCATAGTGTTTGTTAAAAGGTGTTATATATTATTCTCAAGGCAAACAATCGGATGCTGCGGATGAGACATTTCCCGTTTAACTGTTGTTAATTTTTTAATTAAATGGTTTAATCTTAGACAGCCGGCTGTGGAAAGATAAAACCAAATAATATTTATTTATAAAATGAGTTGTTAAACGCAATGCTGCAATGATAGCGTAGTCTGATTTTTAATTATATAATCATTTAGTTCACAAATTTGTTACGGAATAGACGCGACGAACTCAACCATCAAGTGCCTTCCGATCTTATTTCTTTTAGCTAGATAAGGTATTGATTTTCGTTGCCTCTCGAGCTACGATGCTATGGAGAGGACTTAGCACACAAACAACCGACGTCGAGCCCTCCGAGCTACGGAGCTATGGGAAGGTCTTTTCAACACAAAAAAAGACTAGCGCACCACACGACGTTCTTGATGAATCAAAATAATTTTGTTACGCGATAAACCTAACGAACTCAATCGTCAACTTGCCATCCAATCAGCGATGATGAAGAAAGGGCTTGAAGCACAAAATAACTCACCGATTAATATAAATAATTTTCAAGATCGACTTTGTTTTATAACTACAGCGCGACTCACTCCTGATTTTCACGATCCCGAAAACAGCACAAAACGAATACCGCAAAAGTCCATCTCACGACAAAATAAATTATTTTTTTGCTAAAATTATTTTTTTTGCGGTGCTGTACATTGGAATTTCATAAAAATTCAAAACATTTTTAAACAAGCCCAAACATGCTAAATATGATTATCAATGCAGAAAAAATCATTTTAGATTGTTCTCAGTTGATTAGACTTCTATTTTCATGGAAATTTTGAAGTTTTTTGGAAAAATATTTTTTTACCCCCTGATTTTTCAGACCAATTTTGAAGGGGGGGGGGGGGGGGGGGCGACATAAACTTTGAAAAATATTTGCAACGGCATAATTATGTTTAACAAAAACATATTTTTTCAAGAAATTGAGCAGCAAAAAAGTGTGAACCTAAAATGTGGTTAATTTATGTAATTTTTCTTTTTTTAAGAAAGAATAATCATAAAATTTCAAACGAAAAATTTACGTGCTTTTTTAGATTTTTTTTAAAGGATTTCATGAAAAGGTACAAACTTGAGATGTGTTCTTTACAACAATTCAGGACACCCTACTTCACCTTCTTACCGGTCGACCTGAAAAACGCACACGTGAAGCAATCAAATCCGTCCACTGCGGCGACCTTTTGTGCTGTGCGGTTGTGTGATTGTGCGGGGACCCCTCTTTTCGGCAATTACAATCAACGCGCGCAAGTTGCATTCAAGTTTTACAAAGAATCCTCTGAACACAATTTACAACTCGCTTGTAAATCACTCGACAAAAGCCCCGCGACAAAAGAAATGTTTATCACCAGACCCTGCGGGTTCCCTGAAGTTCCTGGCAGGTATTGGTTGCTTTTTAAGAATTACACTCGCCGAGCAATACAATGGAGTTGTACTCAGTTTCACTCTCCGAGGCAGTGATCACTGACACCTGACATCCTGCTCAATCGCTCACCGAAAAACCGCAACCTCAGGTGGAGAGATTAATGACCAGCTGATGGCGCTGCCGACGTGCTGCGCCCTTTTCGAGGTGACGGTTGGTGACCACATTACAGGGCGGGTAGAATATAGCGTCGTGACGCATTTGCGGAATTTTATTCGTATTTTTTTATTATTAAATATTTCAGGCAATCCTCCATACAGTTTTGTGAACTACACCAACTCTCTACTCAAAATACAGACTCTTCCTGAACTGAACGTCTCTGCGCTGCAATATTGCAAGCTGCAAGGCAAAGTAAACATCATAATTGAGCGTTGATTTAACGGTGCCGTCCAGTCGTGCATCACGTCCATCCTCACCGTTTGACCTGCAGGGGCCGCCAAAACCAGCATAAGCCCAACCCCCTAGGAGGAGGGTCCAGTCACCGGCGCCGTCGCCACCATCAAAGCAGTGACCCCCCGGGAAAAGTCGCCACAAGATTACGCAAAAACCACACACATTGCTGAAAACCGATTTGCAGCCTATTATGCGTTGCGTTAAACCTTGAAGGAAATGCACTTTTCAACGAAAAATAGGGTAAAGCTACTTATTTACAACACTCGTCAGTATTTTTCAGCATCAATTTGGTTTTTCGTCACCACATCCAGCAAGTTTCACTGCTAGTAAGAAAGAAACAACGAAAGTGACCAAAATAGGTTCACATGTCAAACCTGCCAAAATGGGTTCTTTTCCCCTTTTGCATCCCGTATACAACAACCCGGCACATCCCAAACGACCAACGGCGGCGTCGTTAATTTAATTATCCGCGCGTAACGGCGAAAATCGCTGTCAAAGGCGACCGACCTCTCCGGCGATCCAAGGCGGCGGCGGCGGCATTTGCATCATCAGCCAGAGTGCGTATTCTGGTCAGGTTTGTGCAATGGTGCAATCGTGCGGTGCGAAAGTGCGCACGATGACGGCGATTTGACAAGCCGTGATTGCGGATGGTGACGACGCAAAGGGTTTTGCACTTGGTCATGAGTGGTTGTACGGGAAAAGTAAGCATCCCTCGTTGAAAGATGGGAGCAGGGTTGCCAAACAGTTTCCAAAAAATCAGGAAAGGTTTTTGTGTTCGTCTTTTAAAATTGTTGAGCAATTCTCTACTAAAACCGAAAATGGATTTTATTTGTATTTTTTGATTTGGCTCAAACTTTGTGGGGGCCTTCCCAATGACCAAATAAGCTATTTTGTGTCATTGGTTCACCCATACAAGTCTCCATACAATTTTGGCTGCTGTCCATACAAAAATGGTATGTAAATATTCAAACAGCTGTAACTTTTGAGTGAATTTTCTGATCAATTTGGTGTCTTCGGCAAAGTTGTAGGTATTGTTGAGTACTTTTGAGAAAAAAATAGGTACACGGAAAAAAAAAATTGCAGATTTTTTTACCAACTTTTTTTTTACTAAAACTCAGTTTCCCAAAATACGTATTTTTTTGATTTTCGAGATTTTTTGATATGTTTTAGGGGACAAAAATCCGCAACTTTTGAGCCATAGAGAAACATGGTCAAAAAATCTGCCGACGAGTTATGAATTTTTGAAAAAATAGTGATTTTTGGAAAAAAAATAAGTTTCATGCAAAAACAAGTTTGACATTATTTTTTAATGCAAAATTGAATTTGCAATCGAAAAGTACTTTACAGATTTTTTGATAAAGGGCTCCGTTTTCAAAATATAGCCACCGAAGGTTTGATTTTAGCGAAATATTTGCAGTTTTTCAATTTTTAAAAATGGTGACCATGAGTGACCATTTCTAAAAATATTTTTTTTGAAAAGTTCAGAAAATTTGCTATAAAATTGTCTAAAAGACATTGAAGATTGGACCTCGGGTTGCTGAGATAGAGCCGCTTTAAGGGTGCACAGCAACCAAGGAAGTTGTTGTCTTCTTATTCCAAAATTGTCAAACTTACGGACCCAATCCTGCAAGAATCTGATTGTAAAAATAGTCAAATTTTGTTGTAAATAACTACGAAGACAGTAATTTAGGGGATGAATAAAAAATTATATCGATAGTTCCCGTAGTTTTGAAGATACTAAAATTTCTGTAACAAAAATTTGGGTGCAAAAGCTATGGTTGATGTGTACCGTTAAGAAAAAGGAACACGAAAATTGAAGTTTTCTAAATCTCACCAAAACAACCCACCATTTTCAAATGACGATATCTCAGCAACTATTGGTCCGATTTTCAATGTTAACACATGAAACATTCGTGAAATTTTTCGATCTCTTCGAAAAAAATATTTTGAAAATTTTTAAATCAAGACTAGCATTTTAAATGGGCGTAATTTTCAACGTTTGGCCCTTTTAAAATGTTAGTCTTGATTTCAAAATTTTCAAAATATTTTGTTCGAAAAGATCGGAAAATTTCACGAATGTTATTATTGCGGGCGTCAATAATTAGAGTTCACGCGCGGTGATACGACCGCAAGATAATGGTCGCATGACAGCCGCATGACAACCGCAGAAAACATTTTTGGCTGTTGTCAAAGGTTGCCTTGAGTTTTCAGCTGACTTTTTGGAAAATATTCAAAACAAACCCAGTTGACAGCTTAATCAACGCAGAATTTCAGTTCAACTTGCTGTTTTTTGCACTGCGGTAGTTATGCGGCAATAATCTCCTGTCACTCACAGCGAAGGAGAAACGTGATTTTATCTCTCAATAGGCAATATATGTATTAACATTGAAAATCGGACCATTAGTTGCTGAGATATCGTCATTAGAAAATGGTGGGTTATTTTGGTGAGACTTAGAAAACTTCCATTTTCGTGTTTCTTTTTCTTAAAGCGGCTCTATCTCAGCAACCCGAGGTCCAATCTTCAATGTCTCTTTGACAATTGTATAGCAAATTTTCTGAACTTTTCAAAAAAAATATTTTTAGAAATGGTCACTCATTGTCACTATTTTTAAAAATTGAAAAATTGCAAATATTTCGCTAAAATCAAACTTTCGGTGGCTATATCTTGAAAACGGAGCCCTTTATCAAAAAATCTGTAAAGTGCTTTTCGATTGCAAATTCAATTTTGCATTAAAAAATAATGTCAAACTTGTTTTTGCATGAAACTTATTTTTTTCCAAAAATCACTATTTTTTCAAAAATTCATAACTCGGCGGCAGATTTTTTGACCATGTTTCTCTATGGCTCAAAAGTTGCGGATTTTTGTCCCCTAAAACATATCAAAAAATCTCGAAAATAAAAAAATACGTATTTTGGGAAATTGAGTTTAGTGAAAAAAAAGTTGATAAAAAAATATGCAATTTTTTTTCCGTGTACCAATTTTTTTTCTCAAAAGTCCTCAACAATACCTACAACTTTGCCGAAGACACCAAATTGGTCAGAAAATTCACTCAAAAGTTACAGCTGTTTGAATATTTACATACCATTTTTGTATGGACAGCAGCCAAAATTGTATGGAGACTTGTATGGGTGAACCAATGACGCAAAATAGCTTATTTGGTCATTGGGAAGGCCCCCACAAAGTTTGAGTCAAATCAAAAAATACAAAAAAAAAAAATGGTCGAAATCGGCCGATTTCGTAGAGAGTTGCTCTGTTGTATTTACCAGTATTGGTATTGGAATTGGTATTGGTATTGGTATTGGTATTGGTATTGGTATTTTGGTTCCGGTTTCGGACATAAACTTTGAATAATATTTGTAACGTCCTTACTTTGTCGTGAGTAAATTTTATTCAGAATTTGTTTCTAAACAGTTTGTCATGACTGAAGAATTCAATTTAGCACATTCCACCATTCAAAATGTCCACCCGATTCCGAGATCAACTGCGCCGGTGTGTGGTTAAATGGCACGGTGTCAGCGCTCATTACCGTTATGACTGATGATTTACTCGAACGCGGCGGCTGCGGCGCTTTCGCAGAGTGTCTGCAACGGGCCATGTAATTCAGTAGTGCGTGATTCACCACACCATCCAGCGTGGTCAATGGTCACGGCGACGTAAAGCCCGCGATTTAACGGATGTCACCGTCATCAACACCGGTGTCTTCAGGTGAGACCTCAATTGACCACGACGTGGCAATTTGCTACCTTTTATGGTCACCGCCGAAATGTGACCTGATAACGGTGATTTGCCCCGTCCCGTGAGATGTGGAGATTCATCGATCGGATAAGTTTGCCATAGCTGATCTTCGGGATCTACGACTTAAACGTGATTTGATTGCCGTGAAAAATATCATAAAATTAGGGGATTTAATGTATAGAAATCACGATGTCACAATAAACGTCATAAAATTTTGACTTTTTATGATTTCAAGCATCATACTTTGATATCTTTGAAGATCTTTCCGTGCCAACAATCGCACATCACCCTTCATTCGGGCGTAAAATCCGACACGTCGCTGGCCTTAATTTTTGAAGCTCGGCCGCGGTCATCCGTGGACAAAGTTGCCGTTTTATAAGCCGGTTAATAAGCCATTTTAAGATCGGCTCGAAACAAAAGCCTCGCGCGTGGTAATTCTTCAGTTTACGATTATTACCACAGGGTTTAAGTCCAGCTTAACCAAGGGGCACCCCAAAAGATGATGTGCAGGTCGTCAAAGTGCATTGTGATTAAGTGCACCCTCAACTGACCGCAGAGCGGGCGCGCAGATCCTGTGGTCAATCAAGATGCGACGGGAGGGGTCACAGATTGGCGGACCTGGTTTTTGAACGCTAGCGCCGCCAAACGGGATGGTTTGGAACTTCAACTGTCAAAATTGCGGAATATTTGGAGAAGATTTCGAATAACTTGACGCTTCAAGATCTGAATGTCTGTGACACCGCGGTTGACCCACCTCCAGGGATGATTGTTTTGGTTGCGGTCAAGAATCCTGATTTAAGTGCTCGAAACGGCTAAGGAGGCCATCAACGCCATCGCAGGACATGGGCCAGCAGAATGATGAGTGAGTGATTGAAGATATTATTTTAACCTTTGGGTGCACGCCCATCTCCGGCGTTGTGTGCAGTTTAACTTTATGATTATGATTAAAGCAGCTCTTGGGTGGGGTGTGAGTAACGAGGATCTGACTAATTGCTTTGTTTCAGTGCAAAGTGGCTTTCAACACTGTAATGACTTTACACGATTATGAGATATCATTTTTTCGTGATAGATATTCGTTTAAAAAACATCATCTTCACCAGCATCGATCGTTCACAAGACATTCCAAGAATAACGCAACCAACTTCACCGCTATCCACCGTTTTTTTCCCATGAAAAGTGGTCCCCGGCCAAAAAAGGGACATTCCGCTCGAAAGCTCACACAAACTGGTTGACCCAAAAGGAGCGCGCATCAACCGGGCATTGAATCAAAGACCAGACAGGTTCATCGCCGGCGTCCCCAAAAAAGGGAAGAAACCACACCGGATCGGACCAAAATAGCCAACCTGCCCGCAGCAGCGGCAACCTGTTTTGTGATAACCGAAGAAATCACATCGCGCTGGCGTAAGAGATTGACGACGACGGTTTGCGCAACTCGGTAGCAACATGGGCTGATAAAGAGTCTCCGGGCCGATCATCATCGTGATATGGAGGGGTTGTTTAAAAATCTGAAGAAATCGTTCGTTATCGTTGTGCTATCTTGACATATAGGGATTTTGAGGTTAACCTGGATCAACTTTCGATCATAATTTTAATCATCGTTTTGATTGTTAATTTGATCATATTTGGACCATTTTATTCATTTTATGATCATAGTTTTGATCACCATTATGATCACCATGTTGGTCATAAGTATGATCACCGTTTTGACCATAATTTTGATCATAATTTTGATTTTAATTTTGATTATAATTTTGATCATAATTTTGATCATGATTTTGATCATGATTTTGATCATAATTTTGATCATAATTTTGATTATAATTTTGATTATAATTATGATCATAATTTTGATCATGATTTTGATCATGAGTTTGATCATAATTTTGATCATAATTTTGATCATAATTTTGATCATAATTTTGATCATAACTTTGATCATAACTATGATCATAATTTTGATCATTATTGTGATCACAATTTTGATCACAATTTTGATCACAATTTTGATCAAAATCTTGATCATAACTTTGATCATAACATTGATCACAGTTTTGATCACAATTTTGATCATAATTTTGATCATGGTTTTGATCATTATTTTGATCATAGTTCTGAACACAATTGGGTACTAACGCCCTATGTCAATTTTTATGTACAACAGTAAAAAACACGATTTAAAACCATTTCTGATCACTTTTTTCATTTTAATGCAATTTTTTTTTTGACAGGACGACATTTTTTCGATGGATCAACTATGGTCCCCTTGGAACGAGCTGTCAAGTAGGAGCTTTTCTGTCAAGAAGGACCGCGAGGTTAATTTTTCAAAATTGATTTAAAAATCCATTTTAAACTCTTTGTGGTTGTACAAAGGGTCATTGTACTCAGAAAAATAAGCTTTATCGCTGTAAACAATAATATCAGCAATCTAAGCTTCATTTTAGGACCCAATTTTGATCACAATTTTGATGACAATTTTGAACACAATTTTGATCACAATTTTGTACACAATTTTGATCACAATTTTGATCACAATTTTGAAGACTATTTTGATCACTATTTTGATCACAATTTTGAACACAATATTGATCACAATTTTGATCACAATTTTGAACACAATTTTGAACACAATTTTGATCACAATTTTGATCACAATTTTGATCACAATTTTGATCACAAGTTTGATCACAATTTTGATCACAAGTTTGATCATAATTTTGATCAAAATTTTGATCACAATTTTGATCACATGTTTGATCATAATTTTGATCAAAATTTTGATCATAATTTTGATCATAATTTTGTTCACAATTTTGTTCACAATTTTGATCTCAATTTTGAACACAATTTTGATCACAATTTTGATCACAATTTTGATCACAATTTTGAACACAATTTTGTTCACAACTATGATCACAATTTTGATCAAAATTTTGATCACAATTTTGATCACAATTTTGAACACAATTTTGATCACAATTTTGATCACAAGTTTGATCACAATTTTGATCACAAGTTTGATCACAATTTTGATCACAAGTTTGATCATAATTTTGATCAAAATTTTGATCATAATTTTGTTCACAATTTTGATCACAATTTTGATCACAATTTTGATCACAATTTTGATCACAATTTTGATCACAATTTTGATCTCAATTTTGATCACAATTTTGATCACAATTTTGTTTACAGTTTTGATCACAATTTTGATCACAATTTTGATCACAATTTTGATCACAATTTTAAACACAATTTTGATCACAATTTTGATCACAATTTTGATCACAATTTTGATCACAATTTTGATCACAATTTTGATCACAATTTTGAACACAATTTTGATCACAAGTTTGATCACAATTTTGATCACAAGTTTGATCACAATTTTGATCACAAGTTTGATCATAATTTTGATCATAATTTTGATCACAAATTTGATCACAATTTTGATCACAATTTTGATCACAATTTTGATCACAATTTTGATCACAATTTTGATCACAATTTTGATCACAATTTTGATCACAATTTTGATCACAATTTTAAACACAATTTTGATCACAATTTTGATCACAATTTTGATCACAATTTTGATCACAATTTTGATCACAATTTTGAACACAATTTTGATCACAATTTTGATCACAATTTTGATCACAAGTTTGATCACAAGTTTGATCACAATTTTGATCACAATTTTGATCACAAGTTTGATCATAATTTTGATCAAAATTTTGATCTTAATTTTGTTCACAATTTTGATCATGACTTTGATCATTATTTGAATCATAATTTTGACTGTTATTTTTTTCAATATTGATGATTCTTGATTCCTTGATCAACATGACCAACTGATGATCCAAGATAGCACAACCCCAACCACCTTCTGGATCCCACAAAAGGAGATAAGATCCATATCGGATCGAACAGCTCGAACGCTCGCCACGGAAGAAGAAACGATCGATAGCCGGTGGGAATCGCCTCCAAGCTGTCTAGAGCTGAACTTGCTCCACCGAACGGTACAAACATGTCTTCGCGCGATGCAATCACTCACTGCCACTGCTCGGAATGCGATCTCCGCGACCATGTTTGCTCAACGGAATTCCAGATCATCGGCGGGTTTTTTTTTCGCGCAGCTCGATCTCTACCCAAATTGGTAAGGTCTTTGACACCTCGTCCGCGTATCAACTCTCCACGATCAGCCGTGTTGAGTCCCACTTCCTGGCTTGGATCCGTGAAGTCTCAGCGATCGGGGGAACAATTAATAACCACACTCGGGGCTCGCGCCATAATCGCGAGCTTGTATCGCAAAACGTTCCCTCGGTTATCTAAAGTGGAGATTTAAGCACGGAGAACGCCCCCGCAAACGATCAACGGCATAACCTCGGTGAAAAATGGTTGAGCTGGCACGATCCGGCACCTGTGCAAGCGTTAGGGTGAGGGGGTGTGTTTCCGAACCAAGGTGGGACTCCAAGCGAGTTATCGCTGAAGTTCTCAAATTACACCCTTCAACCCTAGCATCAACTCCCCGAAGAGTCGTAGGTGGCCTCCCGCCCGGAGGCAATTGGTCCGTGCCGGCGATTGTTTGGCCAGATATTCGCGTAACCTAACCTCCAACGTGTGCGTTGCACATCTAGTGAGTCCCACCTGCACTAACGAAACGATTGAGGGACTTGTGCCGCCGCCGCCGTGGTTGCGATCGCACAGGTCCGATAGTGTCACCCACCGGGTAGCGCAGGTATCAATCAAACTTTGCGCGCGAGTTGATCAATATTTACATTTGTATTCACGTGGCGGCGCACGGAGTTGGTTTAAGAAAGTGCGGTTTGCGTATTCGTGGAGTTGTCGAAGGCAATTCAATTATTTTGTGACTGTCATAAATGGCACAAATTGGGTCGACAAAGACTGCGTTCTGAACTGAGTCTGAGTCATCATCGGAATGACCGGGGTCTGATGCTCCGACAGGCCCACTGGCCACGACTACCCAAGGGCTTGCCCGCACCCACACAACCCAGCCATCGCAGATCATCAACGAAATGCTCACTGAACCGCGAAGACAGCGTTCAAAAAACAAAAGGGGTCCCGCACCCGCGCTTCTGGAATATCTGGGGCCACGACGGTTGACCTCGCGACCACTGATTTTCTCACACGAAGTGTAAATACCACGTGCAGACTCTTTACAGACTGCCGCCGCCGCTCCTCAAATTTCATGCGCGGGTGTGATGGTCCCGAGACCCACTTTAGATCATAAACGTGCCAGCCCCGGACCGCACCGCGTCATCGTCCGCAGAGTCCGCTGAATGTCACCACCAATCAGCTTCAAGAAGAGGTCCGGGGTCAAAACAGAAGGCGCATGTCACGACCCGCGGCAATCTCGCGTAATGCTCACGCTTTCGAGAGCGTTAAGACCCTTAAGGCGTGTTGTTCCGACGATGCGGTGCGTTTCGAGCTGGTCACGTCCGATTCGAGGTGCTTGAGTTGAAAAGGTTGACATTGTTTAGGATTTCCTTTTTGAGACCTTCTTTTAAGGGAGTCGAAGTCGAAATTGGTAGAATCGGATATTTTCGAGAACATGGAGTCAGAACCGACAAATCCAGAAAAGCCAGACTTCGAGTCGGAGTTGGAGTTGTCAAATCTCTCAGAAGTCGGAGTTTAACCAAAAGTTGCCTGATTCCACAGTTCAAATTCACACAACATCCGGAAATATTCTAACCTTACAATTTACACAAAGAAGTTTGGCGTCACCCCGACGTTGACTACTCCAAACCTAGGGGCAAGTCGTGTGTCATTTTTATGTTTGAGCTGTTGACTGAACTGTTGTTTAGCAGACTCGTTGGTGCTGCTGCAGTTGCACTTTGGTTTTGCGTTTGATGAGGTTTGGCACAACTGTACCGACATCGGGTAGTGGAGTTGGATCACGTTTTGTGCGCACGTAGAACTTTAAAGTGGTGGATGGTGATCGATGATGTGGGGGATAACAGTGCGTTGGTTGGTACTGCTCAGGGTGTTTAAAAAATGTTGGGACATGCCTTGTGTTGTTGAATAGCTATCCCTTTATTGTTTGTCATTGTCACAGATAAGAAAAATTGTTTGTGTTTGTCGCACGATGAGATTTAACAAAATAGGGGATTTATACCCATTTTAAGCCTAATAAGCGGTCGTGTTTGAATGATGCTGGATAATCTGGATTGTTCCTTGAAATTCACTTAAACCAAGTACACCAACGAGTAGAGCAACTTTTTGTGAACATTTCTGTTTATTTTCACTTTTATTAAAAGTTATGCCAATTTTTTACAAGCATTTAAAAATAGTAGTTTAAGCAACAAGTTGCAAAAAGAGGATTTTATCAGCACGAGTCGTACATTTATCCAACGAGGTTCACCGAGTTGGATAAATACGAAGAGTGCTGAAAAAATCAAGTTTTGCAACGAGTTCCATACAACATTTTTTGCAATTCCGAAAAACACCCATTGAGTGAAATTTTATGTCAAATTTTCATGTATTTTGTCAATAAATCGTTTAAATCAAAAAAATGTTGAAAAGTGTTACTTTTCGAAACAAGTGCTGAAAAGTTCAACTTTTCAGCACCCATTTCAGTGCAGAAAAGTAGAACTTTTCAGCATTTATTTTGAAAAGTGTTGCTATTCGATTCTGTTATTTTTGGTACAGAAAAGTAGGCTATTTCGTCGTTCAAGAATGACAGGAAAAGTAAGTAGTTTCACGACGGAATTGCAAAATAGTAGTTTATGCAACAAGTTGCAAAAAGAGGATTTTTTCAGCACGAGTCGTACATTTATCCAACGAGGTTCACCGAGTTGGATAAATACGACGAGTGCTGAAAAAATCAAGTTTTGCAACGAGTTCCATACAACATTTTTTGCAATTTCGAAAAACACCCATTGAGTGAAATTTTATGTCGAATTTTCATGTATTTTGTCAATAAATCGTTTAAATCAAAAAAATATTGAAAAGTGTTACTTTTCGAAACAAGTGCTGAAAAGTTCAACTTTTCAGCACCCATTTCAGTGCTGAAAAGTAGAACTTTTCAGCATTTATTTTGAAAAGTGTTGCTATTCGATTCTGTTATTTTTGGTACAGAAAAGTAGGCTATTTCGTCGTTCAAGAATGACAGGAAAAGTAATTAGTTTCACGACGGAATTGCAAAAAAATATATTTCAAATGCATTCTAATCAGTCGAGTGCATTGGGCCACGCCCATTTTCCTATTTTCAGCTTAGTTCTGTTTTCTTCCAGCGCTTTTTTGGGTCTGCTTAGTGCTGCCAAAATTGATGAAATTTTTAGCGAACACTCACAAAAAGTATCATTTATAGAGAAAATTTCCTGGCATCACTGGTGGTGTTGGTGGCTACCCTTTGTTCTTTATTTGCCTTCGCTTCTCACTCGGTTTTCTTCAGCCTTCGATTGGAATGGGTCGTCCAAATTCAAACGTCAAAAGACTTGGCGCGTTTGTTTTTTTTTTATGGCGCTTGCTAATTATTTACATGTTTCAGGATTATTTTTCAAGTGAGTGACTAACTAATGTGCAAAAGAACATGTTGCCGGTAGTTGGAAGCAAATTTATATCTTAAGCGCTTTTAAAACGTTAGCACAAGTGAAAAGATATTGATGGCGTCAAGCAGTTAAGCTCTCATCTTGCGTGTGGATGTGTGTGCCAACAAAATGATGAGAAATGGTCTCGCATAATAGAAGTTATGATCAAAAGTGCATTAACTTTGATCTTTTTGGCCAGTAAGTGGCGTAAATTTGCGTGCTTACTTGAAGCGGTGCTGTTGTTGTTGTTTTTGGAGCTTTAATCGAGCATCAAACTCTCCATATGACGAAAAATAGGTGTTTGATTAGAAAGGGTATATTTCCCCTATTTTGTTTAACCCTTTTTTGCGAATACACATTTTATTTTCTTAAACAGTGAAAAATTAATGGTAATATTCCATCAGGAAATGTTGTCAGACTTTGTGTCAGCAAAAAATGTAATAAAATATTTTTTAATGTGTAATTTCACAAATTCCACACTATTTGATGTAAAATAACATCGACAAAAAGGTAAATCTACACCTTCGTTGTTGATGTTTTCATTTCACCAATTTTCAATGTTGTTTTACTGGTATTTCTAGTCTGTTTTTCCATAGAAATATTTGCCATAAAATCACTTTTGCCAAATAGTTAATAGATAAAAATAGCTTATATTTCAATCAAATTTCTCAACTGTTAAACCATCATGCTTTGTCAACTTTCTGTTATTCCGTATCTTAACCCCCAATCAGAAATCTCAATCCCAGCTGATCATAACACACATGAAACGCTGGAACGCTGGAATCCCTCGCAGAAATCCCTAGCACGTGCTCTAATCCGCGTGACCAATCTCCATTCACCTGGGGAAGCCAGTAGACCCTCAAGTCCTCAACCAAGTGTCATTCCCATCGAAAACGTCTTCATTTTCAAGATGCCAGCTAATTTTCTATACCTTCTACTTGAGGGGGAGATGTCTCGCAATCATCTCCAACTGTCTGGACCGTCTCGTGTCCAAGGTCCGCTCGGACGAAACACAAATTACTATCGGAGATAAGCGGTTGACATTTGCTTAGAATTTATGTCCCCATTCATGCGCATCATCCGACGACGGCGGGGTGAAGTGGCTCTTCAGGCGTTAGGCCGCAGTAGCGCGCGCCATCTATCCGCCAACGGGTGATTGTCAGCCGATAAGAATCAACACGCAGCCAGTCACACTCTTCTTTTCACTGTAAATACCAATTGGTGGTTGTCGCGTCGTGTCAAGGTCCTGACATTCCGGCCAATTGTCGCGCGGGGCCGGGATTTATGGCTCAAAATTATGGTAATTAGAGCCTTTTTTCCCCCTACTCGAGAGAGTTTTTATGAGCAATTGTGCGCGGCAATTTGTTCGGCGGGAAACGCGCTGGAATGTCACTGGAAATAAACACCTGAGACCTGTCAAGGCGAAAGTCGACAGGGCACTTGACCAAACTGATAAAATAATAGTGCGCAAGGGGGTATTTAAAAAGTTTTTGTTTTCATTACCCTAAAGAGTGATAGCAAGTCTTTCTTACAATATTGTTCAGGACTTGAGAACAACATTCACTACAATTTGATGAAATTTATATGAAAACCGCCCAAAATTTATTAAGGGCACACAGCAACCAAGGATGTTGTTGTCTTCTTATTCCAAAATTGTTGAACTTAATTCCTCTATTAATTTGATTATTGAAATTGACAAATTTGGATGTAAATCTCTTTGGAAATAGAAGCTTAGGGGATGAATAAAAAAATAATTCGATAGTTCCCGTAGTTTTGAAGATACCAAAATGTCTGTAACATTAATCTGGGTGCAAAAGCTCTGGTTGATGTGCTCCGTTAAGGGGAAATTTGTTCTGTCCTGTGACACCAATTTGCAATTCTCTCTAAAACAAAACAAAATTTCATTGTTTTTCAGATGCGAGCATTTGAAGGACGTGTAGATGAACAATCTGAAGCATTTTTGAATTTGTTTTTTTGTAAATAGATCGAATACCGATCGAGAAACGTATCAATTTACAAATGGCTCGCCTTTAGAAAACTAATCTTAAATAGAGACGTTTATCCCTTCAAACTCTTTATCATTAAATTGAAATTAAAAGCCTAGGTTTCAAGTTTTGGATGAAAAAAGTGTTTTAAAATGCATTTTACACGCGTCCAGTTGCTTTCCAATCATACGTTTTAAAAATATCGATGTATTGACGGAATTTTTTATCGCGGAAAAAAACTTATCGTGGGACTGTACATTGGTATTTCATGAAAATTTGAAATGTCTTCAAAGGAGTTCAAACATGGAAACGCAGGAAAATGCATTTTAACTGGTTTGAGCATGAGCATGAGCATGAGAGACCACCCATGGTTGTCCTTCTCCGTTGCTGAACAGGACCGTAATATCCTATCAATACAACTGACCATACGCTTAAACGATCTAATGGTGTTTCCCTTATCAACAGCATGTATGAATGCGTTGAAAAGATAAAACATCAAGATCATTAAAACTAGATCTGAAGCAAATAGGTAACAGTCATTGGCCACCAACGGCGCCCGCCATGTCAGTTTGTAGATCTCGAGGGAATGGGACGGGAATGTTAGTTAGCACAGGCTGCTACCAAGGGTGGGTTCTATACGATATCCACACCCCCACGTGTGCCGGAAAACTACTTCTACTTGGGATTTTGTTAGTGGGGAAGGGTAATGGCCAGGATTCATCATAAAGGATGATGATGCGACCCAATAATCAATAAATTTTGTTTAATGATGTGATGTATTATGCATTCTCAAGGCAAACAGTCGGAGGATGCGGATGAGATTATTCCCGGTTATTTGGTGTTGAGTTTAGCATAAATGATTCAATCTTAGACAGCCGGCTGTGGAAAGATAAAACCAAATAAAATGCGAAAACGCGAAACCGCTCGGACCGAAAAACACACACAATCGGGGGGAAAAAAGACGGAAACGGCAACGAAAATCCGGCTTGCTGACCGCGACGCGAACCGTTCAAATTCTCCAAAGCAACTGTCAAACATCGCATCGAAATACACACACAATCGGGGGGGAAACATAGACGGAAACGGCAACGAAAATCCGGCTTGTTTACCGCGACGCGAACCGTTCAAATTCTCCAAAGCAACTCAAAATGCATTTTAACTGGTTTTAAGTTGATTAAACTTTAATTTTCATAAAACTTTTGAAGTTTTTTTTTTAAATATTTTTTTGCGACATATACTTTGAAAAATATTTGCAACGGCTTCACTAATAGTTAAATAATTAGGGTTTTTTAATTTAATAGCTAAAATAGTGTAAAGAAATTATGAATTCTTCAATGCTCTGCTGATACTTTCAATATTGCATCATTCAAAAACATCGTGTACATAGCCTCCACGCGATATATTGCGCTTTTGAAATGTGCGACGACTTGTTTAAAATTTTATGAATAATTGATTCTTTAATAAATTAATATGTATTTCATGACAAGCTTGAGTTCTAGGAAATACAATTTATGGCAATTCTTCATTCTTGAAAATTATCATTTAGATTTTTGCAATTTTTATAAAAATATGCTATCTTTAGTGGCTAGTGTTTTGAAATATTGTAAAATTAATTTAATTATTATGGTACAGAGTAATAAAATTAGAAAAAAATGAGAATCGTAAGAATGAAATATCAAAGATCATTGCGATTGCTGCGAGAAAAAATCAAAGATTTACAAAAATTAAAAAGATTAAATCAATACTTCATCAAATTGATGGAGTAGGGTACGTTATCCATTAGTGGACCCCTGTCCTATAGTGGACCCTCTGAAGGGTTTTTGATGAAAAATTCAATAAAATCACAATTTAAAGCGTGTTGTTGTCTACAAATCTTTTATTTGGCACGTTCAGCATCATTTAAAACAATATTGACTGACATTGAATTGTCCTTTTCACCAAAATAAGTGTTTTGAGTTCGACATCTGCAATCAGCCATGGCCACTAGCATTTTCACAACAAAACTGCATTTATATTTTATGATTGAATTAACCATCCAATCATTTTTTGACAGATTATTTAACTTCAGCAAGTCGAAATAATGTAAGTTTAAGGATCTTTACTAAAATAAAGCGAAGAACTGTCATTTTCGAGCAAAAATTAGGGGGGTCCAAAATAGGACAACGAAATCCAAACTTTTCCAAAAGTGGACCCCTGTTAATTTAGTCTTAAAAATGAAGAAAACTGTGTATTCAAGCAAAAGTTTCTCTAAAACAAACAATAAATGCTTGTTGTTATCAACCTAAACGCATATTTTTTCAATTATGAGTATAAATATAGCTGTTTTCATGTTAAAAGTACCAAAAATGCTGAAGTCGTAAAAATTTATAATTAATCAAAACTATAGTTAATTGTACTTAACTGAAGCATCATAATTGCAGTTTGAAATGATATTTTATAATAATAAATCAATAACAAAACATTTTTTTAAATAAACATGCGTGGTTTTATCAGCAACTGTAAACAAATCTATTATTTAGTTTCGGTCAACCATTTATGTAATTAATATGGAAAAAATTTGCATCAAGACTACTTTTTTTATTTTTATGTTTATAGTGGTTTTTGAGACGTTTTCTATGATTTTTTTCGTAAATAAATGTGTTTAAATGTCTGTTAGGTTTTTTATTGTTTAAAGCCAAATTTGTTAACAAAACATATTTGTTTATAATGAAAAGTGAGCAAAATCCATCTTTTATTCATTATATCTATCATTAGACCTACACAATGCATCAAAACATCAAATATCGGTTAAATTTGGTATAAAAATAACAGTTTGCCTATAGTGGACCCGGGTCCACAATCGGATTATGGACCCGGGTCCACTATAGGAAAAGGGGGTCCATAACAAGGCAAAAAAAATGTTTTTTTCAAATTGCTATTTTTCTGCTCAAAAACAAATAACTGATGAAACAAATAGTCAAAATTGTTCAAAAGACTTCAGATTTCATTGTTTTGTACAAAGGGTTATGAAAAAGTGCTTAAAATATTGAAAATTTGTGAAAAATGTGCTTCGGCTCTACTAGGGGGTCCACTAATGGTTAAAATACCCTATTTGAAATAAGGACCATTAAATATTTAGAAGGACTGAAGGTCTGAAAGTAAAAAAAAACAACATGACATTGTGTAGAAATGGACAACTGTTCCATAATAATTGATATGGGAAATTTTCCACTGAACTTAACATACCTGTCAAAATGCGATAAAAAAAATAAAAATATGAAAATTTGAATAACAAGCCAAATTTTCAAATTAAAGATGAATGAAGTATTTTAAAATGCATTTAACACGAGTATAATTGTTTTGCATGCATAAGTTTTCAAAATATGTAAACATTGACGATTTTTCTCACGAGAAAAAAAATGATGAGGTGACATAAACTATGAAAAATATATGCAACAGCCTAAACAATTTGTATATGAAGCATAATATTTATGAGACAAATAAAAAGTGTCCTTAAGGCATATTGATTTGATCATATTTTTTATCTTTCTATTTTTTGATTTCTTTACATAACAGAATGCTATAAAAAAAAGAAATTCTTTCACCCTATAAGAAAAGCAAAACATCAACAATAAACTTCAAAAAAAGAGAAGCTGACACCGTCTCGTTATCGGCTTCGCACGATCTGCCGTGCAGCAGCAGCCAGCAGCAGCGGTCAGTGCATAAATTTGCTCGAAATTGGACGTGACTAGATTTACAACTGCTCGAAAAAGATCCAAGCGCGGGCTCGAGCGACATAAATCGAGAGGCGCGTCGCGCGATCGACCCCAGCTGATAAGAACGAATTCATTAGCACCATCGCGCGTCTTGTTTTTGGGGACCTCACTTAAGGTGCAAGTGCAGTTTTTTTTTCGTTGAGGGTGAACCAAAAGGGCGAAATCGATTGGACAGGAGGGGAAAAAAGATATTTTTTGTTCACAAGTGCGATGCATAAATTGCTGATTGAGGTGTAAAGTTTAACGCCTCTACGAACATCGCAATCAAGATTATCACTAAATTTTATTACGTTTAACAAGCCAGAAATTTCCTGAACATTGAAGTACTTTTCTTAAAAAATAAGTCTAGTTGGAAATTACATTTTGATGTTTTGAAAAAAGGTCGAAACTAACATAATATGAGTTATTATGACATTGAAATCATTAGCAAGAAAATCGCAAAAATTGAAAGTGAGCGAAAAACAAACAAAACGTTCAAAACAATGCGCACAAAACCGGTACGCTTTGCCACTTGTCACGTCCGATCAGCTTCAGTGGGGGACCATTGATCCGAAGGTCTCAATTGACTCCCCGCAACTGGCTAGTGCGACTTGACTCGTGTGTACGACTTTTCACACCTTGGAAGCAAACTCCGGAGAGCCGGCTCAGTGTCATCTGGGACCAGATTTTACCGCCCCGACCAGGTTACCGGTTCTTGTGGTGCTGGTGCCGGCGATTGTTGTTTGTGTGTTTGCTATCAAAACCCGAATCTGACAATCGATTTGACACATTTGGGGGTATTTTCGGCGGTTTATCTGCTGATCGGTGACCGTTAGCCGTTTATTTTGGCGGTTATTTGGGTTTAATCTGATTTTAAGTTGTTTGCTTACTCGTTTGAATTTAAGTAAGTTGATATAGTTTTTGAAACAAAAGCTAGGAGCTTCTTCTGAAATTTCAAATGAACATCATCAAATTGGATAAATATACAAGTGGAATAATGATGAAAGATGATACAATTATCTAAGCTAAGTATATTCCCCCCCCCCCCTTCAAAGTCGGTTAAAAAATCAAGGGGCAAAAAATATTTTTTCAAAAAACTTCAAAATTTTAAAGGAGACAGAAGTCCAACCAACTGAAACAATTAGAAATGCATTTTCTTGCGTTAAAAATCATATTTAGCAAGTCTGGGATCGATCAAAAATATTTCCAATTTTTGTGGAATTCCAATGTACAGCACCGCAAAAAGTTTTTTCAAAAACTAATGATTGCAAAACAACTGGACAGGTGTAAAATGCACGTTAAAACACTTTTTTCCATTCAAATGTTGAAACCATGGTTTGTTTTTATCAATTTGTATAGCACGCAATGTAAACAATAACAAAAATGTTTTGTTTGGTTAACCATTCTTTGCATTGTCCTTAAGTTTGGTTGAATTTGGTTGCTGGTGTCCCGAGTTAAAATGACAAATGTTTACGGTAGTTGAGCTCGTTCTTGTGTCAAACGCGTTCTGACCGAAATCACTTTGGCCAGTTGTCGCACTTAAATCAATTTTCAGGCTGTGTCAAGACGGCGACGAAATGTTGAAGTAGGATTTTTGGTCTTGTCTTGCCAAAATAAAACTTATTATAAAAACTATGATAATCAGAAAATAGGTTTTTTTTTCAAACGTTGTGAGTGGGTCAGAAAAACGAAAATAAATTTATAAATAAGAATTATTCCAAAGGGACTATCCATAAACCACGTGGACACTTAAGGGGGGAGGGGGGTATGGCGATTGTCCACGCTCCATAAAAAAAGGTTTTTTTTGTTTGGACAATTGTCAACGAAGGAAGGGGGGGGGGGGGGGGGGTTGAGATATCAAAAAAAGTGTCCACGTGGTTTGTGTATGGTCCCAAAAATAATCATTTTAAATATCGCAAGTGGGGGTGACTGTGGGTCAATACACTTCTAGGTAACAAAAAAAAATATATATATCGAAAAACTGTTACCGTAGAATTAATTTTCGATAGTTTACCAACATTTTCCTAAAATATGGTGAAATTTGATGAACTTTGCCTTAAAGGCTTCAGAAAAAAATTGTGTAAATTTGGAAGGTGTAATTTTGGAAGGTTGAATATTACCTCTTTTATGATGTAATTTGACCTCAATTTAGACTGAAAAAGCGACATTACACTGGAAAAGTGGTAAAATTACACATTTTCAGAGGTAAAAATACACATATTATCTGACATAAAAGATGTACCCCTTCCCAGATGTGATATTACCATGATTTTTTTTCTGTGCTAATCGTTTGTTAACACTCCTCCGTCCAAGGCATATTTCACTTACACGGACGACCAAGCCTCCGAAACCGTTGCTTCGCTAAATTCAACTCGCTCGCATTTGGCTCCATTTCAACCAATCTTGATCGTTCTTGCAGCATTCGAACCGGTAGGATTTCAAGATTCATCTAAAACAAGAACGAACCTGATCCGACTTACCTGCTAGTCACACCGACTAAATTCGTCGAAGCAACTCTTTTTAGGCGCTCGTTTTAGGGAACACGTCATGGCCAAATCAACAAGAAAGCATTAAAATTTGAAATCAACCATTCAAATTTAACTAATTTGGGGTCGCTGAACACGAATATGACACTTAGAATATTCCAAAGTATTCAGAAATCCAGAAATCCAAGATGGCGGCCAATATGGCGCCTGTAGTATATTGGGAACATATATTTGAGGGTGTAATAGTGATTCAACCACTCAAATCCAACTAATTTGAGGTCGCTGAACAAGAATATGACACTTAGAAAATCCCAAAGTATTCAGAAATCCAGAAATCCAAGATGGCGGCCAATATGGCGCCTGTAGTATATTGGGAATATTTTTTTGAGGTTGTAATAGTGATTCAACCACTCAAATGTAACTAATTTGGGGTCGCTGAACACGATATGACACTTGGTATATTCCAAAGTATTATGAAATCCAGAAATCCAAGATGGCGGCCAATATGGCGCCTGTAGTATATTGGGAATATTTATATGAGGGTGTAATAGCCATTCAACCACTCAAATCTAACTAATTTGAGGTCGCTGAACAAGAATATGACACTTAGAAAATCCCAAAGTATTCAGAAATCCAGAAATCCAAGATGGCGGCCAATATGGCGCCTGTAGTATATTGGGAATATTTTTTTGAGGTTGTAATAGTGATTCAACCACTCAAATGTAACTAATTTGGGGTCGCTGAACACGAATATGACACTTAGAATATTCCAAAGTATTCAGAAATCCAGAAATCCAAGATGGCGACCAATATGGCGCCTGTAGTATATTGGGAACATATATTTGAGGGTGTAATAGTGATTCAACCACTCAAATCTAACTAATTGAGGTCGCTGAACAAGAATATGAAACTTGGTATAATCCAAAGTATTCAGAAATCCAGAAATCCAAGATGGCGGCCAATATGGCGCCTGTAGTATATTGGGAATATTTATATGAGGGTGTAATAGTCATTCAACCACTCAAATCTAACTAATTTGAGGTCGCTGAACAAGAATATGACACTTAGAAAATCCCAAAGTATTCAGAAATCCAAAAATCCAAGATGGTTGCCAATATGGCGCCTGTAGTATATTGGGAGTATTTATTTGGGGTTGTAAAAGCCATTCAACCACTCAAATCCAACTAATTTGGGGTCGCTGAACACGAATATGACACTTGGTATATTCCAAAGTATTATGAAATTCAGAAATCCAAGATGGCGGCCAATATGGCGCCTGTAGTATATTGGGAATATTTATTTGAGGTTGTAATAGTGATTCAACCACTCAAATCTATCTAATTTGAGGTCGCTGAACACGAATATGACACTAAGACTATTCCAAAGTATTCCGAAATCCAGAAATCCAAGGTGGCGGCCAATATGGCGCCTGTAGTATATTGGGAATATTTATTTGAAGTTGTAATAGTGATTCAACCACTCAAATCTAACTGATTTGAGGTCGCTGAACACGAATATGACACTTAGAATATTCCAAAGTATTCAGAAATCCAGAAATCCAAGATGGCGGCCAATATGGCGCCTGTAGAATTTTGGGAATATTTATTTGAGGTTGTAATAGTGATTCAACCACTCAAATCTAACTGATTTGAGTCGCTGAACACGTATATGACACTAAGAATATCCCAAAGTATTCCGATATCAAGAATTTCAATATGGCGGCCAATATGGCGCCTGTAGAATATTGGGAAAATTTATTTGAGGTTGTAAAAGCCATTCAACCACTCAAATCTTACTTATTTGGGGTCGCTGAACATGAATATGACACTTGGTATATTCCAAAGTATTCTGAAATTCAGAAATCCAAGATGGCGGCCAATATGGCGCCTGTAGTATATTGGGAATATTTATTTGATAGTGATTCAACCACTCAAATCTAACTAATTTGAGGTCGCTGAACAAGAATATGACACTAAGAAAATCCCAAAGTATTCAGAAATCCAGAAATCCAAGATGGCGGCCAATATGGCGCCTGTAGTATATTGGGAATATTTTTTTGAGGTTGTAATAGTGATTCAACCACTCAAATCTAACTGATTTGAGTCGCTGAACACGTATATGACACTAAGAATATCCCAAAGTATTCCGATATCAAGAATTTCAATATGGCGGCCAATATGGCGCCTGTAGAATATTGGGAAAATTTATTTGAGGTTGTAAAAGCCATTCAACCACTCAAATCTTACTTATTTGGGGTCGCTGAACATGAATATGACACTTGGTATATTCCAAAGTATTCTGAAATTCAGAAATCCAAGATGGCGGCCAATATGGCGCCTGTAGTATATTGGGAATATTTATTTGATAGTGATTCAACCACTCAAATCTAACTAATTTGAGGTCGCTGAACAAGAATATGACACTAAGAAAATCCCAAAGTATTCAGAAATCCAGAAATCCAAGATGGCGGCCAATATGGCGCCTGTAGTATATTGGGAATATTTTTTTGAGGTTGTAATAGTGATTCAACCACTCAAATCTAACTGATTTGAGTCGCTGAACACGTATATGACACTAAGAATATCCCAAAGTATTCCGATATCAAGAATTTCAATATGGCGGCCAATATGGCGCCTGTAGAATATTGGGAAAATTTATTTGAGGTTGTAAAAGCCATTCAACCACTCAAATCTTACTTATTTGGGGTCGCTCAACATGAATATGACACTTGGTATATTCCAAAGTATTATGAAATTCAGAAATCCAAGCTGGCGGCTAATATGGCGCCTGTAGTATATTGGAAATATTTATTTGATAGTGATTCAACCACTCAAATCTAACTAATTTGAGGTCGCTGAACAAGAATATGACACTAAGAAAATCCCAAAGTATTCAGAAATCCAGAAATCCAAGATGGCGGCCAATATGGCGCCTGTAGTATATTGGGAATATTTTTTTGAGGTTGTAATAGTGATTCAACCACTCAAATGTAACTAATTTGGGGTCGCTGAACACGAATATGACACTTAGAATATTCCAAAGTATTCAGAAATCCAGAAATCCAAGATGGCGGCCAATATGGCGCCTGTAGTATATTGGGAATATTTATATGAGGGTGTAATAGTCATTCAACCACTCAAATCTAACTAATTTGAGGTCGCTGAACAAGAATATGACACTTAGAAAATCCCAAAGTATTCAGAAATCCAAAAATCCAAGATGGTTGCCAATATGGCGCCTGTAGTATATTGGGAGTATTTATTTGGGGTTGTAAAAGCCATTCAACCACTCAAATCCAACTAATTTGGGGTCGCTGAACACGAATATGACACTTGGTATATTCCAAAGTATTATGAAATTCAGTAATCCAAGATGGCGGCCAATATGGCGCCTGTAGTATATTGGGAATATTTATTTGAGGTTGTAATAGTGATTCAACCACTCAAATCTATCTAATTTGAGGTCGCTGAACACGAATATGACACTAAGACTATTCCAAAGTATTCCGAAATCCAGAAATCCAAGGTGGCGGCCAATATGGCGCCTGTAGTATATTGGGAATATTTATTTGAAGTTGTAATAGTGATTCAACCACTCAAATCTAACTGATTTGAGGTCGCTGAACACGAATATGACACTTAGAATATTCCAAAGTATTCAGAAATCCAGAAATCCAAGATGGCGGCCAATATGGCGCCTGTAGAATTTTGGGAATATTTATTTGAGGTTGTAATAGTGATTCAACCACTCAAATCTAACTGATTTGAGTCGCTGAACACGTATATGACACAAAGAATATCCCAAAGTATTCCGATATCAAGAATTTCAATATGGCGCCTGTAGAATATTGGGAAAATTTATTTGAGGTTGTAAAAGCCATTCAACCACTCAAATCTTACTTATTTGGGGTCGCTCAACATGAATATGACACTTGGTATATTCCAAAGTATTCTGAAATTCAGAAATCCAAGATGGCGGCCAATATGGCGCCTGTAGTATATTGGGAATATTGATTTGAGGTTGTAATAGTAATTCAACATCTTAAATCTAAATAATGTGAAGTCACTGACAACGAATATGACACTAAGAATATCCCAAAGTATTCAGAAATCCAGAAATCTAAGATGGCTGCCAAAATAGCGCCTGTAGTATGTTGGGAATAGTTTTTTTTCTGGATTTCTGAATACTTTGGGATATTCTTAGTGTCATATTCGTGTTCAGCGACACCAAATTAGTTACATTTGAGTGGTTGAATCACTATTACAACCTCAAATAAATATTCCCAATATACTACAGGCGCCATATTGGCCGCCATCTTGGATTTCTGAATTTCAGAATACTTTGGAATATACCAAGTGTCATATTCATGTTCAGCGACCCCAAATAAGAAAGATTTGAGTGGTTGAATGGCTTTAACACTCTCATATAAATATTCCCAAAATTCTACAGGCGCCATATAGGCCGCCAGCTTGGATTTCTGGATTTCTGAATACTTTGGAATATTCTAAGTGTCATATTCGTGTTCAGCGACCTCAAATTAGTTGGATTTGAGTGGTTGAATCACTATTACAACCTCAAATAAATATTCCCAATATACTACAGGCGCCATATTGGCCGCCATCTTGGATTTCTGAATTTCATAATACTTTGGAATATACCAAGTGTCATATTCGTGTTCAGCGACCCCAAATTAGTTAGATTTGAGTGGTTGAATGGCTATTACACCCTCAAATAAATATTCCCAATATTCTACAGGCGCCATATTGGCCGCCATATTGAAATTCTTGATATCGGAATACTTTGGGATATTCTAAGTGTCTTATTCGTGTTCAGCGACCCCAAATTAGTTAGATTTGAGTGGTTGAATGGCTATTACACCCTCAAATAAATATTCCCAAAATTCTACAGGCGCCATATTGGCCGCCATCTTGGATTTCTGAATTTCATAATACTTTGGAATATACCAAGTGTCATATTCGTGTTCAGCGACCCCAAATTAGTTAGATTTGAGTGGTTGAATGGCTATTACACCCTCAAATAAATATTCCCAAAATTCTACAGGCGCCATATTGGCCGCCATCTTGGATTTCTGGATTTCTGAATACTTTGGATTATACCAAGTGTCATATTCATGTTCAGCAACCTCAAATCAGTTAGATTTGAGTGGTTGAATCACTATTACAACCTCAAATAAATATTCCCAATATACTACAGGCGCCATATTGGCCGCCATCTTGGATTTCTGAATTTCATAATACTTTGGAATATACCAAGTGTCATATTCGTGTTCAGCGACCCCAAATTAGTTGGATTTGAGTGGTTGAATGGCTATTACACCCTCAAATAAATATTCCCAAAATTCTACAGGCGCCTTATTGGCCGCCATCTTGGATTTCTGAATTTCATAATACTTTGGAATATACCAAGTGTCATATTCGTGTTCAGCGACCCCAAATTAGTTAGATTTGAGTGGTTGAATGGCTATTACACCCTCAAATAAATATTCCCAAAATTCTACAAGCGCCATATTGGCCGCCATCTTGGATTTCTGGATTTCTGAATACTTTGGATTATACCAAGTGTCATATTCATGTTCAGCAACCTCAAATCAGTTAGATTTGAGTGGTTGAATCACTATTACAACCTCAAATAAATATTCCCAATATACTACAGGCGCCATATTGGCCGCCATCTTGGATTTCTGAATTTCATAATACTTTGGAATATACCAAGTGTCATATTCGTGTTCAGCGACCTCAAATTAGTTGGATTTGAGTGGTTGAATCACTATTACACCCTCAAATATATGTTCCCAATATACTACAGGCGCCATATTGGCCGCCATCTTGGATTTCTAGATTTCTGAATACTTTGGAATATTCTAAGTGTCATATTCGTGTTCAGCGACCCCAAATTAGTTAAATTTGAATGGTTGATTTCAAATTTTAATGCTTTCTTGTTGATTTGGCCATGACGTGTTCCCTAAAACGAGCGCCTAAAAAGAGTTGCTTCGACGAATTTAGTCGGTGTGACTAGCAGGTAAGTCGGATCAAGTTCGTTCTTGTTTCAGATGAATCTTGAAATCCTACCGGTTCGAATGCTGCAAGAACGATCAAGATTGGTTGAAATGGGGCCAAATGCGAGCGAGTTGAAATTAGCGAAGCAACGGTTTCGGAGGCTTGGACGGAGGAGTGTTAATTGATCCAATCTCACACTTTAGGGAGTGTGACATTGGGTCAAATGAAACTAAAATTTTGCTCGGATTCAAAAATGGGTCTCAAAAGTCATTCAACAGAGTTATTTGTTCTAGGGAATCGTATTGACATGCTACAATGCTAAGTTAAACAAATCATGGTAATATTTCGTCTGAGTAGGGGGACAACTTTTATGTCAGAAAAAATGTGTAATTTTACCTCTGAAAATTTGTAATTTTACAATTTTTCTGGTGTAATGTCACTTTTTCATTCCAAATTGAGGTAGAGTGACATAATAAATGCTCCCAAAATTACTCTTTCCAAATTTACACAAGTTTTTTCTATGTGAGTGGAGATTTTTAAACATTTAAGTATTTTTTTGAGGAATATAAAATCGCTGATTTTTCGCATGGGTTATTTTTGGCGAAAAACGTTTCCAACTTTAGATATCTTACAAAATGACAGGATTTGTTCTAGGAACGTGATTTTTTCCTGCAAAATTTTCTTAAGATGAACCTACGAAATTGCCAAATCCTTAAAAATCACTTTGACCCAATCTCAACCCTTAGACCCAATGTAAACCCAACCCGAGCAGGTTAAAATAACTCAAGAATAACAAGTTTTGATACAATTTAATAACCAAAATCTCAACATGTTATTGAAATAGCCAGATTACCTCTTATTAGGTGGTTATCTTACAGATAGATCAGTATGGAAAAGAACACAACTGGATTAAAAAGTACAAAATATGGTACACTCCAGCATCTGAAACTACCCTGAGGGCTTGCAGCCTTTCCAAGTGTGACCAATTCTATCGAAGTGTAAATTGTCTAGCACAGTGATTCTCAACCTTCTTCTACACACAAAAAAATATTTCCGAATGTTACATCATTTATGATGAAACACTTTTGCACGTCATTAAACATTTAAATTTAAGCGCAATTTGATGTAAATGTGCAACAAATTATACTTAAAATCATGATTTAACGTGTGATTCAACCGTTTACTTCGAATCTCAAGTTTACATCAACTGAGTTTACATGTGATTAATTTTTCCGTGTCGAGTAAATTCACATATTTTTTTCTGTGTAGGCTGGTACCTCCTGCCATGTTAATCAAGTAGGCCCGGTAACCCCGTTGAGAATCGCTGTTCTAGCAGATAACGCCCAAGTAATCAAAAGTATCATGAATTATTCAAGACCTCTTCTAGATAGCTACCGCATAGCAGTTTGGACCGCGGCAGAATAAAACTCTCTCCAATGGAATTTGACCCTGTCGTTGTCCAAACTGCTAGAAGAGGTCTTGTAGAACTCCTGAATCTTTTTGATGCTTCGTCAAAAACCCCAAACTTAAACATACTCATAACATCCTAAAAGGCCCCGGTACCAATATGTGGCCAATCCTGTCGAGGTATAGCTTACCCCGTTTTGTCCAGAATGTAACTATTTTTTCGCTAAATCCTTAAACTTTTTCCGAAGACATTAAATTTTAATGAAAATGTTTGAATTTGAGAGTATTTTTGTATGATTTTTTAATTAAATATACTTAAATTATCAATTTGATCGAAACAATCACTAAATTTAGGGTAGTTCAGAACCCAAAAAAATCAAATCAACCGACTATGCCAAAGTTCATAGAAATGCCACAATAAATCAACAACAACATCAGGCTCTAAAGTGCACCCGTCGAATCATCGCACAAACCCCGTTTTCATTAAGAAGTGAATTCAAAACAATAAACTACTTTGTGACGGGGATTTACCAGCCTCCAGTCTGTTGATATCGGTGTGGTCCAAATCTGCCCCTTGATTGACTTGGAAGGTGCATGGTGCAATTCAATTTATCTTGGTTAGTTAAGGGGGGCAATAGGGGTAAAATTTGCTTCAAAATAATGTTTTCAAAATACATAAAAATTCTTAATTTTCAGTTAAAATTAAGCTTTGGTATATTTTAACCCAAAAAATTAGCCAGTCTTCCTACTCACCATAGTGCAATTTCGACGATATCAGCTGACGTACTGCGTGGTACTACGTGGTGACTGGCAGCAAGGATCTGTAAAAAAAGAAAGAAAAAAAACACACAAGATATTAAAACAATCTTTCCAAAAGACCTCAGAATCGAAAGAGGACACCAGGTAATGGGTTTTTCGTTTAAAGAAGGCCACTCATTAAATGGACATAAAACGAAAGGATGCCCAGACTGGCCTTCCCTCGAAACAAAAAAAAAAAGGTAAAAAAAACGAGGGGATGTCTTAAATCAAAAAGTGTGTTATTTGCGCTCAAGTCGCCGCCTCTGCTTTTTGGCAGCCCCCAAAAAGCAAAAGAAAAGGTGTCATTTTCTGGAGAGGAGTATGTTAATTTAAATTTATTTACCTTCCCAAAGTGCGATTATAATTGGGATCGCTTTTTCGCTTTCAAAAAAGAACAAAAAGAAAACAATTTTAATGTTAATAAAGTCAATCAAACTTCCTAACCCAACTCAAATTCACTTATCAAAAAAGCATTTGTGTAATCCAGTCAGAGAAAAAAAGCCCCTTCCCCCCTCCTCAAAACTGATGTTGATTGAAACATTAAACTTTAATCTGGCTAATTAACATAGACAGACCGACCCTATAGGTTGCGTGTCTTTAAACCAAAATCAATCGAATACGAAAAAGAAGAAAAAAAACTGGACAGGATTTTACCGTCTTATCACGCGTAAAGTTGATCGAAGGCTTGTTTGTGGTCCCACTCCCAACGCACTCGGTCCGGGCTTGAAATTTTTCTTGGGTTCTGTGCCCTGCTTTTAATGTCAATATGTATATTTGTTTGAGCGAATGGGTTTTTGAACGCCGCGGCGTTTCAGGCGAGTCCCTTCGCTGCTATCGGAAGGTTGAGGTTCTTTTTTCGAGAGGGGATAGTGGGATTTTGAAAGTGGAAAGTTTCTCAAAAAAGTTGTTGTGTAATTTTACATCGAAAACTGATCAGAACCACATCAGCGAGATGTAAACTGTCTCTTTTCCTATGTAATTTAATTTTTTGTGATTTTTTAAGCTCCAAATTTTAAACTCATCATCTTAAATTTGATGTTCAATATTATTTCAAAAATGCTTCTAATAATTGTCTTCGAATAAAAAAATTAATGTTTTGTTGATCACAATGAAAAAGATTAGAGCAACTCTCTACGAAATCGGCCGATTTCGACAATTTTTATTTTTTGTATTTTTTGATTTGACTTAAACTTTGTGGGGGCCTTCCCTATGACCAGTGTTGCAAATGAGTGATAAAAAAGCTATCAATAGATTATCTCTGCACCAAAAATATCCGAGAGTATAGCGGCCGTCACTATAGCTTGTGAGATCTCTTCTTGCGTCTCGTGATTCCCACCGATGTCATTCTCTCTCCCTATCACTCCTCCCCTTTTCCTTGACTATGCGCTCTCACCGCTGAGTCTCTCAATATCTCCGAAAACTCCAATGAGAGAACGCGAGATGGCGATTATGAGCCGACCACGCATGACGTCCCGTTAAACTGCGTTTGCAAAATTGGTTTTGTGGCGGCTTTTGTGGTTAAACGCTGTTGCGGTAGGATGATAGTGGAAGCGGGAATGAGAGAGAAAAGGAAAAAGTCAATCGCGAGTGGGTTAACACGAAAACGTGTTCGGCTATGTTCGGCGCTGAGAGTTTCAATGAAGAGAGAAGAGCAGTTGTATTTGAGGCATGAAAATTCAGGCGGGATAATTGTAGTTGCTGAGAGCTGATATTTTGATATTTTAACAACTCTGCCTATGACCAAATAAGCTATTTTGCGTCATTGGTTCACCCATACAAGTCTCCATACAATTTTGGCTGCTGTCCATACAAAAATGGTGAACATTTGAGTGAATTTTCTGATCAATTTGGTGTCTTCGGCAAAGCTGTAGGTATTGTTGAGGACTTTTGAGAAAAAAATAGGTACACGGACAAAAAAATTTGCAGATTTTTTTATCAACTTTTTTTCACTAAAACTCAATTTCCTAAAATACTTATTTTTTGATTTTCGAGATTTTTTGATATGTTTTAGGAGACAAAAATCCGCAACTTTTGAGCCATAGAGAAACATGGTTTAAAAATCTGCCGCCGGGTTATGAATTTTTGAAAAAACAGTGATTTTTGGAAAAAATCAAAGTTTCATGCAAAAACAAGTTTGACATTATTTTGAATGCAAAATTGAATTTGCAATCGAAAAGTACCTTTACACATTTTTTGATAAAGGGCTCCGTTTTCAAGATATCGCCACTGAAAGTTTGATTTTAGCGAAATATTTGCCATTTTTCAATTTTTAAAAATAGTGACCATGATTGACCATTTCTAAAAATATTTTTTTTTGAAAAGTTTAGAAAATTTGCTATACAATTGTCTAAGAGACATTGAAGATTGGACCTCGGAATGCTGAGATACAGCCGCGTTAAGAAAAAGAAACACGAAAATTGAAGTTTTCTTAATCTCAACAAAATAACCCACCATTTTCTAATGACGATATCTCAGCAACTAATGGTCCGATTATCATTGTTAATACATGAAACATTCGTGAAATTTTCCGATCATTTCGAAAAAAATATTTTGAATTTTTTTAAATCAAGACTAGCATTTTAAATGGGCCTAATATTCATTGTTAGCCCTTTTAAAATGTTAGTCTTGATTTAAAAAAATTCAAAATATTTTTTTCGAAAAGATCGGAAAATTTCACGAATGTTTCATGTATTAACATTGATAATCGGACCATTAGTTGCTGAGATATCGTCATTAGAAAATGGTGGGTTATTTTGGTGAGATTAAGAAAACTTCAATTTTCGTGTTTCTTTTTCTTAAAGCGGCTCTATCTCAGCAACCCGAGGTCCAATCTTCAATGTCTCTTAGACAATTTTATAGCAAATTTTCTGAACTTTTCAAAAAAAATATTTTTAGAAATGGTCATTCATGGTCACTATTTTTAAAAATTGAAAAACTGCAAATATTTCGCTAAAATCAAACTTTCGGTGGCTAAATCTTGAAAACGGAGCCCTTTATCAAAAAATGTGTAAAGGTACTTTTCGATTGCAAATTCAATTTTGCATTGAAAAATAATGTCAAACTTGTTTTTGCATGAAACTTCGATTTTTTCCAAAAATCACTATTTTTTCAAAAATTCATAACTCGGCGGCAGATTTTTTGACCATGTTTCTCTATGGCTCAAAAGTTGCGGATTTTTGTCCCCTAAAACATATCAAAAAATCTCGAAAATCAAAAAATACGTATTTTGGGAAATTGAGTTTTAGTAAAAAAAAAGTTGATTAAAAAATCTGCAAATTTTTTTTGTCCGTGTACCTATTTTTTTCTCAAAAGTCCTCAACAATACCTACAACTTTGCCAAAGACACCAAATTGATCAGAAAATTCACTCAAAAGTTACAGCTGTTTGAATATTTACATACCATTTTTGTATGGACAGCAGCCAAAATTGTA